>NC_037683.1:95251524-95549958 GCF_003255815.1 Theropithecus gelada
GAGTCTCACTCTGTCGCCCAGGCTGGAGTGCAGTGGCCAGATCTCAGCTCACTGCAAGCTCTGCCTCCTGGGTTTACGCCATTCTCCTGCCTCAGCCTCCCGAGTAGCTGGGACTACAGGCGCCCGCCACCTCGCCCGGCTAGTTTTTTGTATTTTTAGTAGAGACGGAGTTTCACCGTGTTAGCCAGGATGGTCTTGATCTCCTGACCTCGTGATCCGCCCGTCTCGGCCTCCCAAAGTGCTGGGATTACAGGCTTGAGCCACCGCGCCCGGCCCCTTTTCTTTTTTAATTTTGAGACAGTGTCTCGCTCTGTCACCCAGGCTGGAGTGCAGTGATGTGATCTCAGCTCACTGCAACCTCTGTCTCCCGGGTTCAAGTGATTCTCCTGCCTCAGCCTCCAGAGTAGCTGGGATTACAGGCACCTGCTGTCATGCCTGGCTACTTTTTTGCATTTTTGTAGAAACAGGGTTTCACCATGTTGCCCAGCCTGGTCTTGAACTCCTGACCTCAGGTGATCCACCCACGTCGGTCTCCCAAAGTGCTGGGATTACAGGCAGGAACCACCGTGCCCAGCCTCTCCTCAAGTTTCTTTCCCTTTCTTGTCTAAAGGAGGGCTGAACATGCCTGGGAGGAAAGAGGGGTGTTGAAGACAGGTGAGCAGCCCATCTGCTGGTATAGCCACAGCAGCTTGTCCACACAGTGTTTGGCGTGGTACTTATTCTACCCTTCAGGACAATGCTCTCTTGGTACATCTGAATGCTGCTGCAGGCTCCTGCAACCACACACACACACACACACACACACACACACACACAGTGTATGTATGTGTAATGCACTCCTCTGAAAAACTCCAATCTCAGACAGAATGCAGCCAGCTGAAACCAGCAGTGGAACATCCGTCTCCGGATACCTCAGGACATAATGGAGACTGACTTTCTGGGAGATTGCTTGGCTAGGTGGAGAATGAAGACTTTAATTTCAAACCATCTTGTTTGCAGTTTCCTTGAGAAAAAAATCTTGGTTTGGATGACACTCAGTATGATATGATTTATTTAGTGTAAGTGCAAGAATTTTTCTCTTCATTTTAATTTTCTCATTTCCTGAACATAGGGCCTTTTTTTGAGATTTTTTTTTTTCCACTGTTGTTGTCATATTTGGTTTCATTTTTAAGAGCAAAAAATTATTTAGGAGAAAGGCTCAATTAAGTTTTATAGGGATATTAGTTTAGTGATTACTTGTGTTACTTAACTAAAGAAAACCCAGATAAAACTATAGAGTTATGATTTCAAGGCACAGCACTTCAGAATAAGCGTCAGACAAAATTGTTTCTTGTTATGATCTGGGGAGTGGCCTACGAAAGTTGTTTTGAGTTTGGAGGAATTTTGAAGTTGTTGTTTTACGCAAATTATGATCTTTCTGAAGAGATCCTCCAGGCTCCACATTCTGTAATTTCTTTTCGTTTTTTCTTTTCTTTTCTTTCCTTTTTTTTTTTTTTTGAGATGGAGTTTCACTCTTGTCACCCAGGCTGGAGTGCAGTGGTGCAATCTCTGCTCACTCCAACCTCCACCTCCTGGGTTCAAGCAATTCTCATGGCTCAGCCTCCCTGGGATTACAGGCATGTGCCACCACGCCCAGCTGATTTTTTTGTATTTTTACTAGAGACAGGGTTTCACCATGTTGGCCAGGCTGGTCTCAAACTCCTGACCTCAGGTGATCCGCCCGCCTTGGCCCCCAAAGTGCCGGGATTATAGGCGTGAGCCGCTGTGCTTGGCCATATCTGTAATTTCTTACTTGTCCCTTTCTCCACATGCCTGCCTCACCCTTCCCAGGAAATGTTCTTTTCTGAGGTGTGTTGGGTAGAAATGGCCGTCTCCTCTCCCTGAGTCTGGGGCTGTCCCCAACGAGAGGGGCATGACTTTTCTGACTCTGAGATGATGAATGCTCCAGGGCTACCAGTGCACAAAGTTCAGCTGAGTGAGTGAGTTGATGAAATTGATGATCACACATGGCCGGTTTCTCTCTTTGATTCTCAGTGGATCTGAGTCATGCTGTATCTCCATGGATGTGAGTTAGGATCAATGACTATTGCTCTGCAAACCTCTCTCCCTCCTTACAGGCTTATCAAAGACTACATTTTGAGGGAAGGAATAAAAACTTATGTTGACCTCTGGTCCAAGTAGTGATTGCTCAGCATATGTGCCAGATACGAGAAACAATATCTTGATGCCTCTCCCACTCTGGCACGCATGTCTCCACTGGCTGAGCAATCCAAGCCAGGACCTTATCCCATACCCTAGTGAGTGCTGCTGCTCCGTGGGCTCATTCTAGCTCCCCAGATGGCTTGTTGTAACCTAATCTTGTCCTGCAGTTTCCAAATTTCTCTATGACCCAACCTTGATCCATTTGGTCTTGGAAATGCTGGGATGGGTTCTGCTCTTCCCCATCCCAGACGTCTGCTTTTTTTTTTTTTTTAGACGGAGTCTTGCTCTATTGCTCAGGTTGGAGTGCAGCAATGGTGTGCAATCTCGGCTCATTGCAACCTCCGCCTCCCAGGTTCAAGCAATTCTCCTGTCTCAGCCTCCGGAGTAGCTGAGGTGCACGCCACCCATACCTGGCTAATTTTTGTATTTTTAGTAGAGATGGGGTTTCACCATATTGGTCAGGCTGGTCTCGAACTCCTGACCTCACGTGATCCACCCGCCTCAGCCTCCCAAAGTGCTGGGATTACAGGCATGAGCCACCATGCTGGCCCCATCCCAGACTTCTTCCAGCTGTGGAAGATGCTGAGCCCAGGCACGGGCCAAACAACGGCAGAGCTCAGCGACAGCACTGAAGGAGCACTCCATCCTCCTCCCTCTGTTTATACTCTTGTCAACGTGGACGATGTTTGCCAGGGTAGAAAAGCCACACATTCTTGGTATAATTGATGGGGCACTGTCAAGCCAACAGTATAAGTGGTTTATTTTGAAGGAGGTTATTACTGGCCACAAAACTTCAAGTCAGCTGTTTGCTGGGAACCCTCGTGAAGGAAGCCCCTGTTTTGGTGTCCACCCTCAAAAGCATCTCACAGAGGGCTTACTGTACTTTTGCACCTAGCCACATTTAATCCATTTATAAGACCCGTTTGTCTGAGATGCCTTACCAGAGGAAATTAATGTAGGACATTGCAGACAGCTTTTAAGAATGTCTTTTCTATAGCACTGTGTAGTTCTGAGAGCAAAGTGGGTTATTTCCCCCCACATTGTTATGACTTGACATCTCCGATGTGGAATGTTTCCAGCCAGTTATGATAAGAAAGGGCTGGACTTTTTACTCTTGTGGAAACCACAGCAGAAGAAAGCCATTATACAATCTATTCACTTACTCTCCTGTAAATATAAATGCATTTAAGAAATGGGTCCTCACTGGGGGAGGTGAGGTGGCAGCACTTAAAAGTCAGGCAATGAAAAATGGAAAGTTTGCCCGGATGCAGTGGCTCACGCCTGTAATCTCAGCACTTTGGGAGGCTGAGGCGGGCGGCTCACCTGAGGTCAGGAGTTTGAGACCAGCCTGACTAACATGGAGAAACTCTGTCTCTACTGAACATACAAAATTAGCTGGGTGTAGTGGTGCATGCCTGTAATTCCAGCTACTCAGGAGACTGAGGCAGAAGAATCACTTGAACCTGGGAGATGGAGGTTGCAGTGAGGTGAGATAGCACCACTATACTCCAGCCTGGGCAACAAGAGTGAAACTCAGTCTCAAAAAAGAAAAAAAAAAAGAAAAAGAAAAATGGAAAGTTCAGGATCACAATGGTTACCATGTGGACAGCAGAAGATAAACATGTGCCTCACAAGGAGGAAGATCTATTTAATAAACCTATCCCCATGTGAAAGGTCCTTAGTCTTTTGGTTTTTGCTGTTTTCATTTCACAGCAGGTCAGTGAGCGTGTCCTTACTGCTTGGCCCCAGTTCAAATCCTGGTGTTAGTGCTTTGGCTTTGAAGTCAGATGACCTGGGGTCACGTCTGTGCCTTGCCGCTGGGTGACTGCGTGGCCTTGGGCAAGCTATTTGCTCAACTTTCTGTTTCTGCATCTATACAAAGTGAATAAGACTGAAACCTTCCCTTCATAAGGCTGCTGAAGGCCAGGCATGGTGGCTCATGCCTATAATCTCAGCACTTTAGGGGATCGAGGTGGAAGGATCACTTGAGTCCAGGAGTTTGAGTTCAGCCTGGCAAACACAGCCAGACCCCATTTCTACAAAAAAGTTAAAAATTAGCTGGGTGTGGTGGCATGTGCCTGTAGTCCCAGCTACTCGGGAGGCTGAAGTGGGAGGATCTCTATGTCCAGGAGTTTGAGGCCATAGTGAACCATGATCCACTGCACTCCAGCCTGCATGACACAGTGAGATCCTGTCTCAAAAACAAGAAAAAAAGGCTCTTCTAGAGGACTAAGTGAGGTAAAGGAAATGTGTAACTGGGATATAATGGGCATGCAGCCCTGGGAAGCTCTTGCCACCAGAGCACCAAGCACGCACCCCTTAAAACAGAAATATTTGGGCTGGGCGTGGTGGCTCATGCCTTGTAATCCCAGCACTTTGGGAGGCCAAGGCAGATGGATAACCTGAGGTTGGGAGTTCGAGACCACGCTGATCAACGTGGAGAAACCCCGTCTCTACTAAAAATACTAAATTAGCTGGGCATGGTGGCACATGCCTGTAATCCCAGCTACTCGGGAGGCTGAGGCTGGGAATTGCTTGAACCCAGGAGGTGGAGGTTGCCGTGAGCCAAGATCATGCCATCATAGTCCAGCCTGCGCAACAAAAGCGAAACTCTGTCTCCAAAAAAAAAAAAAAAAAAAAAAAAAAAAAACCCTGAAATATTCAAATGCTCAAATGATAAGGGCCAGGGTTTTTTGTTTTTGCTTGTTTGTTTCTTTGCCAAAGTCACCTACATTTTATCATTTACATTTATAGGCAAATTATTTAGAAAATAAAGAGAATACATTTGGAAGACGAGAAGCAGTATCTCATTAAAGCATAGGTGGCCAGCATAGTAAATGGAGATCATAGAGGCAATGCTTGTTGCTCACCAAGCAGAAAGACGTAAGATCTGGGTATCAGACAAAATCTGCACTCCGAGAGCTGTTCTCTGTAGTCAGCCAGAGACAGCTCAGGGTCCCCCTCAATCCGTAGGTGCAAGAGTGCTTTCCCCACCACCATTGATCTTCTTTCCCTTGTTCTGATTTTGTGATCATTAGTCAACTTCTGATTAAGGTAACTCATCTTTCCCAATACTTTTGCCTGAAACCTCCTTCGGCCACTGTCCTTTCCCCCTAATCAACTCCTATTCATCCTTTAAGATGTCCTCTTTGCTGGGCACGGTGGCTCACACCGGTAATCCCAGCACTTTGGGAAGCTGAAGCAAGAGGATCGCTTGAGTCCAGGAGTCCGAGACTAGCCTGGACAACATGGCAAGACCTTGTCTCTACAAAAAAATTTTTTTTTTTTAAATTTGCTAGGTGTGGTGGTATGTACCTGTGGTCCCAGCTACTCAGGAGGCTGAGGTAAGAGGATCAGTTGAGCCCAGGAGGTCAAGGCTTGCAGTGAGCCTTGACCACACTACTGCACTCTAGCCTGGGCAACAGAGTAAGACTCTGTCTCAAAAGGAGAAAAAATAACAAAAATAAAAAAAAGATGTCCTCTTTTAGAAAGATTCATTTGTCTGCTATTTTCTTAACTCTTTTTTGTCGCCCAGGCTGGAGTGCAGTGGCGCGATCTCAGCTCACTGCAACGTCTGCTTCCTGGGTTCAAGTGATTCTCCTGCCTCAGCCTCCTGAGTAGCTGGGATTACAGGCGTATGCCACCACACCCGGCTAATTTTTGTATTTTTAGGAAAGATGGGGTTTCACCATGTTGGTCAGGCTGGTCTCAAACTCCTGACGCGTAATCTGCCCACATCGGCCTCCCAAAGTGCTAAGTTTACAGGCGTGAGCCACTGTACCAGGCCTCCTTTCTTAACTCTTTTATACTAAATCATAATTTGAGAAAATTACCTGGCTTTTTCATGAAATTGTGAGCTTGACAAGAGTGATGGTGTTATAGTCTCACTATGAAGAGTTCCTTCTTCCCCAGGTGTCACATCTAGTCTGAAGGAAGCACTGAATACATCCTTGAGGACTGGATATTGAATAAATACATCGAGTGAGTGAAGAGCAATTTGTGGGTCAATCAGTGTTAGACAGTGTGTTGGAGTAGAGTATTATGGGCCGAATTGTGTCCCTCAAAATTCATGTATTACAGTCCTAACCCCCAAGTACCTCAGAATGTGAATGTTTTTGGAGACAGGGTCTTTAAAGAGGTGATGAAGTTAAAATGAGGTCATTGTTAGGGTGGGCCTTCATCTAGTCTCACTGCCGTCCTTATAAGAAGAGATACCATATGTTTGCCCATTCTTGCATTCCTATAAAGGAATATCTGAGACTGGATAGTTTATTTATTTATTATTATTATTATTTTGAGATGGAATCTCACTCTGTTGTCCAGGCTGGAGTGCAGTGGCTTGATCTCGGCTCACTGCAACCTCCGCCTCCCAGGTTCAAGTAATTCCCCTGCCTCAGCCTCCCAAGTAGCTGGGAGTACAAGCATGTGCCACTGCACCCGGCTAATTTTTTTTTTTTTGTATTTAGTAGAGACAGGGTTTCACCATGTTGGTCAGGCTGGTCTCCAACTCACGACCTCAGGTGATCCATCCGCCTCGGCCTCCCAAAGTGCTGGGATTACAGGACTGTGCCACCGCACACGGGGAGGCTGGATAATTCATAAAGAAAAGAGGTTTAATTGATTTACGGTTCTGCAGGCTGTAGGAGAAGCATGGCTTCTGGTAAGTCCTCAAGAAGCTTTTACTCTTGGTAGAAGGCAACTTGGGAGCTTACAGGTCACATGGTAAAAACAGGGGCAAGACAGAGAGTGTTGTGGGGGAAAGATGCCACACACACTTCTTAAGGAGTAGATCATGCAAGAACTCACTACCGTGACAACAGCACCAAGCCATGAAGGACCCCACCGCTATGATCCAAACACCTCCAACTAGGCCCCCCACTCTAGCACTGGAGATTACAATTCAACATGAGGTTTGGGTGGGGAGAAATATCCAAAATGTATCCCACTAGAAGATTCAAGCACACAGGCCGGGCGCGGTGGCTCACGCCTGTAATCCCAGCACCCTGGGAGGCCGAGCGGGCAGATCACGAGGTCAGGAGATCGAGGCCATCCTGGCTAACACGGTGAAACCCCGTCTCTACTAAAAAATACAAAAAACTAGCCGGGTGAGGTGGCGGGCGCCTGTAGTCCCAGCTACTCTGGAGGCTGAGGCAGGAGAATGGCGGGAACCCGGGAGGCGGAGCTTGCAGTGAGCTAAGATGGCGCCACCGCACTCCAGTCTGGGCGACAGAGCAAGACTAGGTCTAAAAAAAAAAAAAAAAAAAAAAAAAAAAAAAAAAAAAAAAAGATTCAAGCACACAAAGAGACACCAGGGAATCGCAGGCCCAGGGAACAAGCCGTGTGAGGACACAGGTGGATGGTGGCCATCTTCAAGCCAAGGAGAGAAGTCTCAGGAGAAATCATACCTGCCCACACCTTGATCTTGGACTACTAGCCGCCATCACTGTGAGAAAATAAATTTCGGTTATTTAAGCCACCCTGTTTGTGGCATTTTGTTATGATAGCCCTAGCAAACTAATACAGAATAATGTGAATGAGCTATTTCTGAGCAAAACGTCAATGTATTTTAAAGCTAATGTGAGCTGGGAGTGGTGGCTCATGCCTGTAATCCCAGCAGTTTGCGTGGCTGAGGCAGGTGCATCACTTGAGGTCAGGAGTTCAAGACCAGCCTGGCTAACATGGTAAAACCCTGTTACTGCTGAAAACACAAAAAATTAGTCTGGCGTGGTGGTGCACGCCTGTAATCCCATTTATTTGGGAGGCTGGTGCAGGAGAATGGCTTTAACCTGGGAGGTGGAGGTTGCAGTGAGCAGATATTACACAACTGAACTCCAGCTTGGGCAACAGAGCGAGATGCTGTCTCAAAGAAAAAAAAAGAAAAAACAGAATGTGAAAGGAAGACTTAAGAGGAAGCTACTTAATATTAACTAAACAGCAATAATAAGAAGTCACCATTATTGAGTGGCTACTATCTGCTGACATTCTTCAAAGTGGCTGAAGTACATTATTTAATTTTTACAATAATTCCATGAGGTAGTTATTATCATCTCTATTTTATAAATGAGGAGGAAAGTGAGGTTTGGGTGGGTTGAGTAAAATCTCACAGATCTCACAGGCACTGAGTAGTGGACTGGGACCTGAATACAGGTCTGATTCCAAAGCTCATGTGCATATTCTGCCATATTGCCAAATTACATCCATCACAGGGAGCAGTCCCGAACAGCATCATAGAATTTGACTGGCCTCTGAGGCATATTTTCTGAAAAGCATTAAGCTTCAAAGGAACATGTCTTCAGAGATACATGGAAATATAGCTGAGAAGATTCTGAAAGTTTGCTGATAGATGAAATTACATATTTGGGAACTTGCAAAGAATTTTTTATGGAGACAAAATTGATTTTGCAGTAGGCAATAACTGAGTAAAGCAAACAGGTACAAATGTGAGACTTGCCAAAAAATTGTAAAAGATTCAGCCTAAAACATTCCCAATTAATTTGTATGCGATGAGCTCAAGCTCTGTATGACTCTTCAGCAAATAAACCAGTGTCCATTTGCACAGATGCTAAGTTGCCAGCATTCTCCTATAAGTGAATTGCAGAAAATGGGCTTGATTCTAGATCATTTCATTTAAGGCTTAGTTCTTTTATGCCACAGGGTTAAACTTAATAAACAAATAAAAAGATTTAAAATTTTTTTTTCACACTAAGAATTTCCTCACCAAAGGCATTTTAAAAGGCTTTTTAAAAATGTGTATTTATTAATGAAAATATGCTGCTTAGTTACACCACTGATTACTGTCTTTTACTGATTCCAAAGTCTAGGAGGAGTCTATTAACTGGAAACTCAATACAATTCAGAAAATAAACCGTGACACAATCCTGGAAAATAAAATACTTTGCCACAAAAGCTTTTGACCCCTTATCATTCCTTTAGTGTTCTCTAACTTTCTTGAACACTGGGTTTGTGTGGACTATTGCTTTCATACATATCTACAGTTTTTAGCACCAGTTAAACTAAACTGAATTCTCATCTTCTTGGAATTAGCCCAAGTATTGATCAGTTTCCTTTGAAGTCAGTTCTAACTCTGCTTTTGGAATAGCAGAGGAGAATCAAGATTATTTTCCAGGTTTTCTTGACCATGGTTGCTCTTGGCATATCTTAATGTGTAGCATCTGCCCTTTCGGTTCTAAATTTACTCCATAAGCCAAAAGTTTGACTAGCTTAAAATCTGTATGTAATACAGCAACATGTGATTTCAACCTGTAAAGACAAAAGAGTACCCTTTATCCTCTACTGTCCTAATTTCTTTGGAGGGAAAGATGAATTAATTGCAAGAAGGGGAGGTGTGTTGCCTGTAATTATGTAGTATGTGTAAGAAAAGGCCAGCTCAAGTGAAAGAATACAGCTTCTTTTATAAAACAAGATCTGACTTGGGTGTATAAAAGCAACACTGGGAATCAGACCAGAAAAAGATATCAACCCAGATGTCACTAAGTTTCATTATGAAAGTAACAATAGCATGAAATCACTTTTTTAAAAATTCAGAAACAACCTACACTTATTCTCAGTTAGAACTCATTATTGGTCCCTGGTTGAACTTCAGAAAGATTTAAGCTGAAAAAAACTAAATGTTCAGAATGCACCAGCAAAATTCTCCTTAATTTAATGATGGGAAAAGAATATAATCAGTAGAAGGTTAGATGTAGCATCAACTCTTTTTTTTTTTTTGAGACGGAGTCTCGCTCTGTCACCCAGGCTGGAGTGCAGTGGCACGATCTCGGCTCACTGCAACCTCTTCCTCCCAGGTTCAAGCAATTTTCCTGCCTCAGCCTCCAGAGTAGCTGGGATTATGGGTACCCACCACCATGCCTGGCTAATTTTTGTATTTTTAGTAGAGATGGGGTTTCACCATGTTGGCCAGGCTGGTCTTGAACTCCTGACCTCAGGTGGCCTCAGCCTCCCAAAGTGCTGGGATTACAGGCGTGAGCCACCACTCCCCGTTAAGCACCAAATCTTTCTTTTTTTTTTTTTTTTTTTTTGAGGCGGAGTCTTCACTCTGTCGCCCAGGCTGGAGAAGCACCAAATCTTAAAAAAAAAAAAAATCTGCTCAAAGACCACATATTTTCATATCGCATGGGACTAGGTATAACACTGACTTCTTTCAACAGTATTGGGTAAATATTTGACCTCCAATGTCATTATGGTTAATGTATATTCTAGACCTCACAGGACATTAGGACAGAAGACAAGCTTTCTGATTGTCTCTCTAAAAGTCTTTGTTTGCTTGGGAACGACTGGTAATATACTGTATCCTTAACTTGGTGCAGTTCAAATCCTAGCTGTTCAATAGATAAAACAATAATGATCTCATCCTTTTGATCATGTAATTAAATGTGATTTGTAAATCAGTACATAATAATAATAACAACTTTGGGTTAATTATTAACTCTCAGAAAATACTCTCATCAATAACCTTCAGGGCTAATATCATTACTTTATTTAATTATGGAAAGATTGAGATATGGGTGCTGCACATCCTTGAATGTCCCATACAATCAAAGTTGATTACAATGACACTAATATTTCCATAACTCATGTCTTTCTTGCAATTCCCTATAAGGATAAAACAAATTCCCCTATGTTAAATTACTCATTTTGATAACTATGTGAGAAGATGATGCACAGATGGTATTTCTGAGAATGGCATCAAAGCATTTAAAATGCTGATTGGCAACATATCGCATATTTATATATGAGTGGAAAGTCATCTTTTGACTATATTAATGCTGCAAAAATAAACACACTTTGGTCTCTGATGCAGAGTTTTAAGTTCTCATGGCAATATCTGTTCACTTTGCTTACCAGGTACAATAATAGAGTCGACATTTTTATCAGTCAGCTGCATTTATTCAACACCCACCGTGTGTTCAGCATCAGGTGCTTTGGAGCCTTGGCGAGAAAGACATTCAAGGACTTTATAGTTTAATGGGGGAGAAGAAAAAACACAAATGTGTACATGTAAACAAGCAGGGTTGGAGATGTCTAAACACACACACCATCCTGAGCATCTGTGCAAAGATACAGGCGGAAAACACAAAGGGTGCGTGTGTAGAATGAGTGAAGCAGCTGAGGTGAGGTGAGTCTTGTTTTGTCTAGGCTGTGTTGGAGTTGGAACAGAATTTGTTTTCCATTTCTTAAAAAATTGAGGAATCATATACATTCACGAACAGATTTTTTTTTTTTTTTTTTTTTTTTTTTTTGAGACAGAGTCTCGCTTTGTTGCCCAGGCTGGAGTGCAGTGGCGAGATCTCAGCTCACTGCAAGCTCCGTCTCCCGGGTTCACACCATTCTCCTGCCTCAGCCTCCCGAGTAGCTGGGAGCCCGCCACAATGCCCGGCTAATTTTTTTGTATTTTTAGTAGAGATGGAGTTGCACCGTATTAGCCAGGATGGTCTCGATCTCCTGACCTTGTGATCCGCCCACCTTGGCCTCCCAAAGTGCTGGGATTACAGGCATGAGCTACCGCGCCCCGCCACGAACGGAATTTTTCATTCAATTTTGGTGCAGCTGGAGGAGCTCTATGGGATTTGAAGTGAGGGAAGTATATTTCTAGTGGAGAGAAGTGTCCATGCAGTGGTTCCCAAAATGTGGTCCATACCAGTGGCATCAGCATCCTCTGGGCGCTTGATGGAAATGCAGATTATCAGGCCCCACCTCAGATCTACTGAGTCTGAAACTCCAGGAGTGGGGCCTGGCGATCTGTGTTTTGGCAGACCTGCCAGGGGATTCTGATGCTTAAGTGTGAGAAGCGCTGCTCTATGAGATGGCTGTGAGTCTGGAGCAGGGGCAGTATTCCTTTGAAATGACAGGTCCAGAGGTCACCTGATGCCCATAGGAGGCATTCTACAAGACAAAAGCAGTTGGTGAGGCGGGGGCAGTTGTGAAGACCTCAAAGCTCACCACCAGAATCTTCAAGAGGCTACACTGAGCCCTCCGAAATGTGAAATGTTTACGTTAGAGCCACTATACTGACTTAATGTCTTCAGAGAATACTAACTTTTGCATTTCCTGACTTTTATGAGCATGTTGAGTGTTGTAATTCCACGAGGCTTTTAAATGTAATTTCCTTTGCTTTTAAGGAAAAGATGAGATGGTGGGGAGAGGATTTAGAGGGGATGGGTGGTTAGTAGTGAGAGGGTAAAAATAGGAAAAAGATTTTCAAGAAAAATTCTTTTTTTTTTTTTTTTTGAGACGGAGTCTCGCTCTGTCACCCAGGCTGGAGTGCAGTGGCCGGATCTCAGCTCACTGCAAGCTCCACCTCCCGGGTTTAGGCCATTCTCCTGCCTCAGCCTCCCGAGTAGCTGGGACTACAGGCGCCCGCCACCTCGCCCGGCTAAGTTTTCGTATTTTTTAGTAGAGACGGGGTTTCACCGTGTCAGCCAGGATGGTCTCGATCTCCTGACCTCGTGATCCGCCCGTCTCGGCCTCCCAAAGTGCTGGGATTACAGGCTTGAGCCACCGCGCCCGGCAAGAAAAATTCTTTAAAGACATTGCTGCAAAGCCTATATGCCTGGACTGAAACACAATAGAATAATAATAGTTATACAAGCTAATATTTATATAGCTCTTATTATGTGCCAGGCATGTTCCAAAGTATTTAGGAACATGGTCATTAGTGTTCTTAAAAGCCATCTGTGCATCATCTTCTCACATAGTTATCAAAATGAGTAATTTAACATAGGGGAATTTGTTTGATCTTTATAGGGAAAGGCAAGAAAGACATGACTTATAGAAACACAATTCATTAATCCCCACAACCACTTCTGAGGTAGAACCTATTATTCTCATGTTAAAAAATAAGGAAACTGTAGCACAGAGAGGTTAAGAAACTTGCTAAAGGTCACGCAGCTAGAGCTGGTACTAGAGCTCTGGCTTGCAGGCTGTGGTTTTTATTTTATTTTATTTATTATTTATTTTTTTGAGACGGAGTCTTGCTCTGTCCCCCAGGCCAGAGTGCAGTGGCACAATCTTGGCTTACTGCAAGCTCCATCTCCCGGGTTCATGCCATTCTCCTGCCTCAGCCTTCCGAGTAGCTAGGACTACAGGCACCTGCCATCGGCTGATTTTTTGTACTTTTAGTAGATACGGGGTTTCACTGTGTTAACCAGGATGGTCTCGATCTCCTAACCTTGTGATCCACCCATCTGGGCCTCCCAAAGTGCTGGGATTACAGGCATGAGCCACCGCACCCAGCCAACTATTTTATTTTTTATTTTTTACTTTATTTTATTTATTTATTTTTACCTGGGATGGAGTCTTGCTCTGTCGCCTAGAGTTGGAGTTCTATGGCATGATCTCGGCTCACTGCAACCTCCACCTCCTGGGTTCAAGCAATTCTCCTGCCACAGCCTCCTGAGTAGCTGGGATTACAGGCGTGCGCCACCACGCCCAGCTAATTTTTGTATTTTTAGTAGAGATGGGGTTTCACCGTGTTGGCCAGGCTGGTCTCAAACTCCTGACCTCGTGATCCGCCTGCCTCGGCCTCTCAAAGTGCTGGGATTACAGGCATGAGCCACCGCGCCCAGTCACAGGCTATGTTTTTAACTATGACGCTATGTTATTCTGCAAGAACTAAGACATTGGAAGACAACTATTTCTATTTTGAAAGAGTGACTCATTGTTCTAAGTTGTTTGGCATTTGAGTATTAAGCTTGAGGGCCCGATGACTTTCTTATTTAATTTTCTGGTTGGCCAGCAGAGTATTTCCTGGGTCTACCCAGTTCTCACAGAAAGTAGCTGAGGCTGACTTCTGGGCAGGGTAAATCAGTTACAAAATAAAGGTTAGGCTGAGTGCCCATAGCAAAGCTAGAAAAGGCTCTGGAGTGATTTCCCCTCAGCCCAGAGCAGTTTAGCTTGGACTCAGCAGTCCCTGCAGGTTTCGGGGGCTCCTACAAGGCTTGAGTCCCCCTCAGAGTGCATGCAGAGCAAGTTTCCCAGGGTGGAGGGAATTAGGGGCGAGAAAAAAAGAAGACACAGTTTGTTGACACCATCTTGTCTTCTATGAGTCATTCTCAGGACAAAGCGTCATCACCATTTATGGGTGAAGAGCATGGCCTTCCCGGTCAGACAAAAGCTTGAGTCTGAGTCCCAATTCTTTCACTTATTAGATGTGGGAACTTACTGCTTTTCCTCATTTTCCTCTCTTATAAAATGCAGACAACATTAGTCCTTGGTGGTATTGAGAGGATTAAATAAACAATACACTTAAAATTCTTAAAGCAATGTGTGGCATGCAAAGCAAGCTCTAGATAAGTGTTAGTTCTTCTTGTATTGACCTCCTGCTGCACACGTGGCACCATTCTATAAGCTTTCAGAACAGTAATGACCACCTACCCCTATTTCTCACAACAACTCTATGACTTAGGTATCTCCTGTTTCGCAGGGGTGTTCACTGGCCCAAGGTGACTCGAGCAGAGAAGGGCTCAGCCAGGCTTTAGCAGAGGTGGGCCTGAGCCTGCGGCTCAGCAGCACTGCTGTCCCCTCTCCCGCAGGCAGACATGCACCCCCACTGGATTGCAATAATTGTGTACGGGGTCCTGGGGAAACTGCTACTGAGTTACTGCTTTGTTCACCAGTTTTAAAGCTGGATTTGAAGCAGCTTTTAATCACTTTGCTCATAAACGTTCACTGCTCAGTGGGAGTCCTCCCCATAGGTTGTCTTACGGATGCATCAGCATAAGGAATGTTTGATGGGGCCTGCAATTTGCTTGTCATTTTCTGCCCACGTGAGTGATTGATAAGTGCTTTGAGTAACATCTGAGACTTCCTTTTAGGGAATACATGTAGACGAGCAGTCACATTCCCTGACACCTCTCACACCTTCAGCTGTGCTGTCACCAACACACTGACATCAGAAGCTGGGGCCTCTGCTCATGGTGCACATAGGAAGGGACAGCTGGTCCAGGTCAGCAGAGAGGGAACATATGTCAGGGTCCACTATGAACTCTGACCTCTCTGCCCTCTGGCCCGGAGGACAGTCTCACGGCTAGGTTGCTGTCATTGTCATTCCCAGGTACACCATTCAACCTCATGTGGCTGCAAATTTAAGTTGCTGTTTTCTGTTTAGTCACACGACAGGTTTGAACTTCTTTAGCAAATTGATTTCCCTTCCTGGTGTGTTATATCAGACATTCCAGACGAGACAGGGCAGTATTTCAGACCCCAAAATAGTTGCCCTCAATGTGTTGTGAGAGACTGAAAGTCAAAGGGCATATTAATAGGTGAGTAGTTCATATCTGTGCATGTTTTACTGCTATTTGCACTGTAAATTTTTTTTTTTTTGAGACTGAGTTTCACTCTATCGCGCAGGCTGGAGTGCAGTGGCGCTATCTTGGTTCACTGCAGCCTCTGCCTCCTGGGTTCAAGTGATTCTGCCTCAGCCTCCCAAGCAGCTGCGTCTACAGGCACCTGCCACCATGCTTGGCTACCTTTTTTGTTTGTTTGTTATTTTTAGTAGAGACGGAGTTTTGCCTTGTTGGCCAGGCTGGTCTCAAACTCTTGACCTCAGGTGATCCACCCGCCTCAGCCTCCCAAAGTGCTGGGATTGCAGGCATAAGCCACTGTGCCCGGCCTACAGTAGATCTTTTGACTTTGTAATATTTACTTTAACATACACTGTAGGCCAGACACGGTGGCTTACGCCTGCAATCCCAGCACTTTGGGAGGCTGAGGCGGGTGGATCACCTGAGGTCAAGAGTTTGAGACTAGCCTGGCCAATATGGTGAAACTCCGTCTCTACTAAAAAATAAAAAACCACACTGTATACCAAAAAAACAAAGAAGCAACAAGCAAAACTCACAGTATCAATGACTACATAAACCTAGAAACAGACTGTATTTGACTTCTAGGTATTAAGTTGAAACACATAAAACTGAGAATCTTTAATATTTTTGACCTATAAGAACTGACTATCTCTTGGGCAACAGTGGAGTTAAAATTAGGTGAGAAAAGAAAATATTCACCGCAACCTCCGCCTCCAGGGTTCAAGCAATTCTCCTGCCTCAGCCTCCCGAGTAGCTGGGATTACAGGCATTCACTATCACGCCTGGCTAATTTTGTATTTTTAGTAGAGACGGGGTTTCTCCATGTTGGTCATGCTTGTCTCAAACCCCCGATCTCGGGTGATCTGCCCACCTTGGCCTCCCAAAGTGCTGGGATTACCGGCGAGAGCCACCGCGAGATGTTCCAAACTAGATAGATAATCTTTTTTGAGGATCTATGGAGAAGACCCTCAATTTGAGACAGGTATCTTACATATTTCTCTAAGGCCTGTTTAAGCTTAGCATTAAACAGAAACATTCCTGAGTTTCTGCATCCCAGGGGATTTTAGTGAACATACACAGGATGTTTCATGCCCTTCATGTTTCTACCCAGTAGAAAAAAATAAAATCAATTTGTAGCTTGGACCATAAACAGGAGGTGATTCTTTTTATCATCAGCCTTGAAAATATCTTTCTCCTTGTGGTGTGTAAAGGGGACTTTGGCATACACCATCACCCTCCTCAGACGACGCCAAGCAGCTACAGGGGGTTGTGGATGGAGGGAGAACATTTTCTGAGCAGTTACTAAGCAAGTCAGGTAAGAGCATTTTGCAGAAAGCATTGGAGAGAAGCAAAGTCTCTGTGGCATTGTCATGGCCATGTCTATATTCTCAAGCAGAATGCATCAACAAGGACTAAAGTCAGTTCTTCAAATGGTAATACGATTCCCATTCAAGGAAGAGACATGATGCCAATTGGTAACATTTTCAAAATACCAGTAATACTCCTCCGGCGGTTCTAAATGCATTAAGTGTGTTAATCCTGAAAATGCTCTGAGTTTAGTACCTCTTACAACAGATGATAAAACTGAGGCACAGTGGAGATTTAAAGGTTGTAGGTCCACACAGAAATGGATTAGGAAAAGCTGGGTATCACAGGGAGAAGAGAAACCTACCAAGGAACCCAAGGTTTTTTTTTTTTTTTTTTGAGACAGTCTCACTCTGTCACCCAGGCTGTAGTGTAGTGGCACAATCTCAGCTCACACTACAACCTCTGCCTCCTGGGTTCAAGTGATTGTCCTGCCTCAGCCTCCTAAAAAGATGAGACTACAGGCGTGCACCACCATGTCCAGCTAATTTTTGTATTTTTAGTAGTAATAGGGTTTTACCATGTTGGCCAGGCTGGTCTTGAACTCCTGGTTTCAAGTGATCTGCCGGCCTCACCTCCCAAAGTGCTGGAATTACAGGCATGAGCCACCACGCCTGTTAGGATTCTTTTAATTGGAAATAGTGCATAATCCCACTATGATTTACTTAATAGAAAAATACTACTATATATTAGTTAATTAAATATATTATACACACAAGTAGTTCATTCTCAGCTATTCTGTCTGTTGCCTTCATAAATCCTAAGATAACGAGTCTTTCCAAGTATTGTTAGAGATAGAGAACTGGTCCGATTGGGCTGCACCTGATACTGCGGTTTACATGCAGGGTTTGGTGTTTTACTGACCTGAGTTAAGACCCCAGCTCCTGTATTCATCAGCCGTGTGCCCCAAGTAAATTGCCTAGTAACTTTAACGATACCTACTTCACAGAGCTGCTGGGAGATTTAAATGAGATCATATGTCTAAAGCAGTTAGTACAGTACCTAACACATGGTAAACGCTTAATAAACAGTGACAAAAACAGCGATTTCTGGAGTCACTCAACAAGGTAAACCACGTCCTTTCACAGCGCTCCCTTTGCCAGGTTTAACAGGTGTGACACTCTATAAACTTGCTCCCCAAGGCACTGCAGTAGACCCAACAAATAGAAAGATATTTAAAGTAATGAACTTGTTCATTATCTTGCCAATTTTATGGGCCAGTCCAACAGGATCTGCCCCAATCATAGAAATGCAGTGATAAAGGCAGTGCCACTAAGCTCATTTTTTTTTTTTTTTTTTTTTGCTGGGGTAGTTCTTCCCATAAGATGCCTCCAACAGACTTCCCTTTGCCCCATTTGCTTTTTCCGCTTCTGTGCATGAAACCAGAGCTATGTGTATTTTCATTTCCAGTGTTCTCATATGTTGATCTTTTTCATCTACTAAAAAATAGTGAGCTTGAAAAGTTCAATTAAAATGAAACATAAATATTTTCTTTCTTACTGTGTCATTAAAAACTCTCTCCCACTCCCCAACGTTACTTGGCACCCACCCAAAGAAAATATTTTCCCCGTTAGGCCCCCAGTGTTTAAAGCATGGAGGAAACAGGTCTGGTTAGTCTGTCTGGACAGGATCCTCACATGGGGAGAAGAGCGGAGATTTCAAAGGAGTGGAAAACAGAGTACAAAGTAGAAATGTAAGCAGAGGGAAAAAGGATGGTGACTGAAAACTAAAAGAGAGAGAGAGAAAATGATTTCATAGAACCAGTCTGGAATGGACAATTTCTGTAAGATTGTATCTTATCTTGGGTTTCTGCATCTAAGTGTAAAGCTCACTGTTAGGTGATGACCCCGTCCAGAAGAGAATCTAATATAACATTATCCCTGGTTATTTCTGGTCAATTCCAACATTCTTCAATACAGCTGGTAGTTCAGATTTATGTTATCAGGGGATAGATCATCTTCAACAACAGCAGTGGCACAAATATTTATTAAGCATTTACTATGTGCTATGAAGTTAACAAGGATTAATTTCTTTACAATCCCAATTTCAAAGATAGGAAACCTGAGTTTAGGGAGGTTCCAGCTAGTAGTTGACTGAGGCTGGATTCAAACTGTAGCAGTTGGAGTCCAGAGCTTGTGCCCTCTATCCTATTCCACAGGACACACCAAGTTTTTGGACACCTTTTCAAAATTCTTCTTACTACAGCTCCTCTTGCTCCCGCTCCTCTTCTTCCTCTCTGTCATCCTCCTCCTTTTTCTCTTCTGCCTTCCTGTCTTTACATGGATCCTGCCCAGAGATTCAGGTTCTATTTTGTAAGTGGTGCATCATCCAATTTTATTTCCTATCACAGAGCTAATGTATTCCAAACAGTCCTTTTTCCAATAGTTGCTAATCCAGCAAAATCAGTATCAGTCACCACAGAAAATTCAAATATAGGGAACTGCTCCATCTAGAGTTTCATTTTGCAAATAAGTTATTTGTTGTTTCCACTTAGTGCTCTTCCTCTCTTCCTCCCTTTCCAAGATGACTTTGCCTTGTCTAAACATTCGGCTTTCTATTCCAGGTTAAGCCAAAAATAAACCAATCTATGGTGGGCATGCTCAGTGAGTGGTTTCCTGTAGATATCTGAGGGCAGCACATTCCTTTTCATCTTCTCTTTTCTAAACAAATATATCTCGATTTCAATCTTTTTTCCTAGGGAAATAGTCTTTCCTTTTTCTTCCCATACTCTGAGCTCTTTTTTCTCTTTGTTTTCTGCGTTTAGCTGCTTCAATTTCTGTCCTGCTGATGTTAAAACAATGTAGTCAAAACTGAGGTGAGAACAGCCTATTACTTTATGTTGAGCTTGTTTTAATCAGACCACTCTTACTTTGAAGTGGAAATATCTTACCCCAAAATGTGACACAGAGGCAGCCAAAGTACAGAAAAGAGATTCTCTGATCTACATTCATTGGGGTGATTGACACAGTTTTTCACTTTCACAATCCAATTCCAAATAAGATAAATCCTTAACCCTTAAAAGCAGCAATCGCTGAAACCCTTTAAAGTGGTTAGGCAAGAACGGTCCCAGAGCAGATTATATTCTTGTGTTATGTATGGTCATAATATCTCTTCCATTATAAAGTATAATATATTGCATTTGCTGGCTGTGTGATTTTGAGTAACCTCTATGTGGCTCAGTTTCCTCATCTATGAAGTGGGGAGAATAAAAATAACTATAGGGTTGTCATAAGAAAGAAATTAGTATATGTATGTATGGTATATATATATTAGAACAGTACCTAACATTGGAAGTGAAATATGTGTTACCTACTGTTATCATTCACTTCAAATTCTAGCCGTCATTCTTATTTTAGCAGTATCAGTTTGCCACTCTTATTTATTCATTCATCATTCCTTCTGTCCCTCCTTCCTTCCAAATGTATTTATTTAGTACCTAATATGTGCCAGGCACTGTGCTGGGCTCTGGGATGCGGTGGTAAGCAAAAATAGAATCCTGGCCTTCATGGAGCTCACAGTCTAGTGGGGAGACCAAGCAGAAGTCAAATGATCACGTGAGATCATGTAAATACCCTGTGAAGCATTTCCATGAAGAATTCATGAGCTGGCTGATGGTGCAAAGGAGTTTACAACATGGGGTTCTGGATTAAGCAGGAAGCAGAGGTTCTTCCTCAAGTGCTCCTGAGGAGCTGATATAAGTTAAGAGCTTAGGGGTGAGGAGAAGATGAGCTGGCAAAGTGAGGAGGGAAGAGTGCTGCAGGTGGGGGAATCTGGGCAGTGAGATGCAAAAGGAAGAGGGAAAGAGCGGCCACACAGATAACGCAGAGCTCTCTGGGCCAATTCAACTAGTTAAAGTCATCAGAGCAGCCGGGCGCGGTGACTTATGCCTGTAATCCCAGCATTTGTGGAGGCTGAGGAAGGAGAATCACCTGAGGTCAGCAGTTCAAGACCAGTGTGACCAACATGGTGAAAACCGGTCTCTACTAAACACAAACAAAATTAGCCGGACGTTGTGGCACATGCCTGTAATCCCAGCTTCTTGGGAGGCTGAGGCAGGAGAATATCTTGAACCCAGTAGGCAAAGGTTGCAGTGAGCCGAGATTGTGCCATTGCACTCCAGCCTGGGCAACAGAGTGAAACTCCGTCTCAAAAATAATAATAATAATAAATAATAAAAATAAACTCTTCATAGCAATGGGAGCCTGCAAACAATTTTAAGCTAGGTTTTATTTTTATTTTTATTTTTTGAGATAGAGTTTTGCTCTGTCACCCAGGCTGGAGTGCAGCTGGCTTACTGCAACCTCTGCTTCCCAGGTTCAAGTGATTCTCCTGCCTCAGCCTCCCAAGTAGCTGGGATTACAGGCGTGGGCCACTGTGCGCAGCTGATTTTTGTATTTTTAGTAGAGATGAGGTTTCACCATGTTGTCCAGGCTGGTCTTGAACTCCTGACTTCAGGTGATCCTGCCGCCCTGGCCTCCCAAAGTGCTGGGATTACAGGCGTGAGCCACTGCGCCTGGCCTTAAATTAGGTTTTGTGTGTGTGTGTGTGTGTGTGTGGTAGGGGTGGCAGTGGTATTCAGATTTTAGTAGCTTTATGTGAGTTTCCGAAAGACTACTGTGGCTGCAGTGTGAAGAATGGTTCAGAAGAGCTAATCAGGATGCTGAGAGACTGGTGAGAAAGCTGTTGCAGTAATCTACCAGAGACATGTTGACAGCATGGCCGCGATGGCAGTGGCCAAGGTAGAGTGGTGAGGATGGAGGCGAATGGCATTTAGCAAATAAAATTCATACCGTTTGGAGATGGATGAAGTTGGGAATGGGGCAGAGAGGGCTGGGTGCCATGGGTGACTTCATTGATTCTAGTGAGGTTGAATGTCTTTCCTTTTGTTCCCCTTGAGTGCCCTTACCTCCTAGGTCCATAAGCTGACGTGTGGAATCTCTTACAGAGCTGAAATAATCAGTGTTACACAGAACATTTGAGCAACACTGCTTGGGCATGCTAATTAGCCAAAATAAAAGAAGGAAGTTGACCTTCAACCCTTGTCTTTGTTTTTTTTCCAGCTGCAGAAGTCATTTTCAGTTGTTCTCTGACTCCAGTAAACAACAGTTCCTGTTGCCTTATCCCTTTGATGGCTGGTTCCACTTCTATATTTTCACTTGGACATGATTCTCACTGACAGTAGAAAGTTCAGCACCAAGACCTACAGCTGTGAAAATACTTGCTCCTCTTCAGAACTATTAGTACTCCTAGGAATCATGTCGCAGTGCCAACCACTTGCTGGTCCTGAAGTGACCCTGTTATTTTGGGAGGTAGTAAAGGAAATGATATTTTTAAAACCTCAAGTGGCACTCTCTTTGGACACTGAAAGGTGTGTAAGTGATAAAATGCTCACTCTGCTGAAGGAGTAGGGGAGCACACAGGTGCTGGAGGCTCTCTAGTGTCTCTATTTGTGGCTGCAAAATACCGCTGAGCTCACTGAAATAACCCAGGACCAAAGTGTTCTCTTCTGTTGAATAATTAGACAACGTAAGTGGTCAGTTTAGAAAAGCTAGCTCTCTTCTTCTGTATGTGTTTTAGGATTTTTATTACAAACAAAACACAATCCTTGGGCAGATTTAAGAGCATAGGAAAAAGACTGCTAGATTTTGACTGTGAACAGAACCTATGTTTTATTATTTTTTGTATCCCAAGCATACCACGGTGCTTCTCATTTAGTAGGTGCCCCCAAAATATTGGTTGGATAAAAGATTCGTTGACGTTTTCTTTTCTTTTCTTTTTTTCTTTTTTCTTTTTTTGAGACGGAGTCTTGCTTTGTCATCCAGGCTGGAGTGCAATGGCCCGATCTTAGCTCACTGCAACCTCTGCCTTCAGGGTTCAAGCAATTCTCCTGCCTCAGCCTCCTGAGTAGTTGGGATTACAGGCACATGCCACCATGCTTGGCTAATTTTTGCATTCTTAGTAGAGAGGGGTTTCACTGTGTTGGCCAGGCTGGTCTTGAACTCCTGACCTCAGGTGATCCACCAGCCTTGGTCTCCCAAAGTATTGGGATTACAGGCGTGAGCCACTGTGCCCGGCCGCTCGTTAATGCTTTCATGGAGTATTATTTCTATGGTGTGGTGAGTTGAGCGTTTTTGGTTTTTTTGCTTTTTTTTTTTTTTTTTGAGATGGAGTCTGGCTCTGTTGCCCAGGCTGGAGTGCAGTGGCCGGATCTCAGCTCACTGCAAGCCCCGCCTCCTGGGTTCACGCCATTCTCCTGCCTCAGCCTCCCGAGTAGCTGGGAGTACAGGTGCCCGCCACCTCGCCTGGCTAATTTTTTTTGTATTTTAGTAGAGACGGGGTTTCACCGTGTTAGCCAGGATGGTCTCGATCTCCTGAACTCGTGATCCGCCCGTCTCGGCCTCCCAAAGTGCTGGGATTACAGGCTTGAGCCACCGCGCCCAGCCTTTTTTGGTTTTTTTTTGAAATGGAGTTTCACTCTTGTTGCCCAGGCTGGAGTGCAGTGGCATGATCATGGCTCACTGTAACCTCCACCTCCCGGGTTCAAGTGATCCTCCTGCCTCAGCTGCCTGAGTAGCTGGGACTACAGGCGCCACCACGCCCAGCTAATTTTTTGTATTTTTAGTAGGGACAGTGTTTCACCATGTTGGCCAGGTTGGTCTTGAACTCCTGACCTCAGGTGATCCACCCACCTTGGCCTCCCAAACTGCTGAGATTACAGGTGTGAGCCACCGCACTCGGTCAGAGTTGAGCATCTTTTGTTCTATTTGGTAGAGACAATCACTTCCTGTGCTCTTTATTTTGACCATTATATTTTAGCTACAATGATGTTCTAAAATGAAATAATAAAGAAATCATTGTGAGTGCCATTTTGCATGTACAGATACATACACTCGCTGACCAGGTGCAGACAGAGATGATCTGCCTGGAAGATGCTTTTGCAACTTAATTGCACTGAAATGAGGTTAGTGATGTGGGAGGAAGGGAAAGTAAGACAAAACTCACAACTCAATTTCTAGACAGGATTGCTATTTAAAAAATAAATTTTAAGTGCTTCTTGCATACCCAGCATAGGCACTGGGGGATTTACTGGTGATTTGTGATTTGTAATTACCCAGAATATGGTCCAATGGTCCCTTGTTCTTTGAAGCAATTGGCCCGTTCTCTTGACTGCTGCTCTGTACTTTCCCACTCTCAGCTCTCTCGTCAGGGCCCCATTCCTTCTGGTCTGTCTGTTGGAACAGTCTCTTTCCACTTCATTCTTATTTCCCCTTGTTGCTGGATTACTGTATGTTACTGCCTCTCAAATTGTGGTCCGCAGACCAGCACATTAGCATCACCTGGAAATGTATTAGAAATGCGAATTCCTGGCTGGGCACGGTGGCTCATGCCTGTAATCCCAGCACTTTGGGAGGCCGAGGCGGGCAGCTCACCTGAGGTCAGAGTTCGAGAGCAGCCTGGCCAACACGGTGAAACCCCGTCTCTACTAAAAACACAAAAAAATTAGCCAGGTGTGGTGGCGTGCGCCTGTAGTCTCAGCTACTTGTGAGGCTGAGGCAGGAGAATCACTTGAACCTGGGAGGCAGAGGTGGCAGTGAGACAAGATCATGCCACTGTGCTGTAGCTTAGGTGACAAAGTGAGACTGCCTCTCAAAATAAAATAAAATATAATATAATATAATATAATAAATAAAATAAAGTAAATAAAAAGAAATGCAAATTCCTGAACCCTACCCTGGACCTACTAGAGAAGACACTAGGAGGCCTTAGCAGTTTTGTTTTAATAAGTAAGTGATTTTGATGCACTTTCAAATTTGAGAACTACTAGCATATATAAAGCTCATTCTAAGTCTATCAGCTCTGTTCAACAACTTTTGTCTTTTTTTTCCCCAAAACCTGTCTGAGTGTTGTTTTTATATCCCTCTATTCAATGCTTTCTACTATAGAACACCAGCTGATGTCTCCCTAAACATGTAAGTGTATCTCTCACTGCACAATTAAAATAGAATACTTGTTTTCCCTCTCTTATTTCTTCTTGTAGAAACCATACTCATTCTTGAGAGCTCATTAAAAGCTTAACATTTATCTAAGTAATTCATACATGTGGTTTTAAAATCAACTGATATTAAAGGGTCTATGAAGAAACACAGCAGGCCTTACCTGACCTCTGAACCATGCTTTTCTATTCGCCAGGGGAAGTAACTTTGCTCTTTGCTATTTTCAGTTTTTCCTACAATGACCTTTATTTATATAACTAATCTGCAAACACCTCTAATTAAAAATAATTAAACATTTTATCTACTAACTTTTATGTTTATCGACTGATTTTTGCTATGGTAGTGTATTAGTCACAGTTTTCTAAAGGGACAGAGCTCTATACAATTTGAAAAAATAAAATTTTAGGTAGATAAAATCTGATAGACACCTTATTTCTCCTCTTGACTCTTCCCAATATATCTTCTGTTAAATCTTGATCTTGTGCCAAGTTTATCCTTTTCAGGGAGTGTTTTCAGATACTGCTCTCTTCCCTGCCATGATAGTGCTTTGCTTCTCTCTTTTAATGCACGACAGTCCTATCTTGTATTACAGCAGTGTTTGAAAATGTGCATTTCCTACCCCAGCTAGGTTAGAAGAGCTAAGGAAATCTAACTTGTGTTTCATTTTCTCTGTATCCTCCCAAGGCCAACCACAGGACCTGGGATATAGTATAGTCACGTGTTGCATAATGATGGGGGTATGCTCTGAGAAGTGCATCCTTAGACAGTTTCAGTATTGTGCAAACATCATAGAGTGTATTTGCTCAAACCTAGGGGTAGAGCGTACTACACACCTAGGCTATATGGGACAGTCTATTGCTTCTAAGCTACAAACCTGTACAGCACATTACTGTACTGAATACTGTAGGCAAGTGTAGCACGATGGTATTTGCATATCTAACCATATCCAAACATTAAAAAGGGGCAGTAAAAATATAGTATGAAAGACAAAAATGATACATTTGTATAGGGCACAAATGATACCTTGAATAGAGCTTATACGGCTGGAAGTGGCTTTGGGTGAGTGAGTGGGGTGAGTGGTGAGGGAATGTGAGGGCCTAGGATATTCACTCATGTACACTACTGTGGACTTCTTGAGACGGAGTCTCGCTCTGTCGCCCAGGCTGGAGTGCAGTGGCCGGATCTCAGCTCACTGCAAGCTCCGCCTCCCGGGTTCACGCCATTCTCCGGCCTCAGCCTCCCGAGTAGCTGGGACTACAGGCGCCCGCCACCTCGCCCGGCTAGTGTTTTGTATTTCTTAGTAGAGACGGGGTTTCACCATGTTAGCCAGGATGGTCTCGATCTCCTGACCTCGTGATCCGCCCGTCTCGGCCTCCCAAAGTGCTGGGATTACAGGCTTGAGCCACCGCGCCCGGCCTTACTGTGGACTTCTTAAACACTGTACACTTAGGCTACAGTAAACTTATTAAAATATTTTTTCTTCAATAATAAATAAACCTTAGCTTACTATAACTTTTTTAACTTTGTGAACTTTTAAATTTTTTTTTTTTTTTGAGACAGAGCCTCGCTCTGTCACCCAGGCTTGAGTGCAGTGGCGCGATCTTGGCTCACTGCAAGCTCCGCCTCCCAGGTTCACGCCGTTCTCCTGCCTCAGCCTCCCGAGTAGCTGGGACTACAGGCACCCACCACCGCGCCCCGCTAGTTTTTTTTGTATTTTTAGTAGAGACGGGGTTTCACCGTGTTAGCCAGGATGGTCTTGATCTCCTGACCTCTTGATCCGCCCGCCTTGGCCTCCCAAAGTGCTGGGATTATAGGCGTGAGCCACTGCGCCTGGCTGAACTTTTAAATTTTTAAAAAACCTTTTGACTCTTGTAATAACTCTTAGCTTAAAACAAACACATTGTACAGCTAGACAACAAATATCTTCTTTATGTTCTTATCCTATAAGCTTTCTCTATTTTTTTTTTTTAATTTTATTTATTTATTTATTTATTTATTATTATTATACTTTAAGTTGTAGGGTACATGTGCATAACGTGCAGGTTTGTTACATATGTATACTTGTGCCATGTTGGTCTACTGCACCCATCAACTCGTCATTTACATCAGGTATAACTCCCAATGCAATCCCTCCCCCCTCCCCCCTCCCCATGATAGGCCCCGGTGTGTGATGTTCCCCTTCCTGAGTCCAAGTGATCTCATTGTTCAGTTCCCACCTATGAGTGAGAACATGCGGTGTTTGGTTTTCTGTTCTTGTGATAGTTTGCTAAGAATGATGGTTTCCAGCTGCATCCATGTCCCTACAAAGGACGCAAACTCATCCTTTTTTATGGCTGCATAGTATTCCATGGTGTATATGTGCCACATTTTCTTAATCCAATCTGTCACTGATGGACATTTGGGTTGATTCCAAGTCTTTGCTATTGTGAATAGTGCTGCAATAAACATACGTGTGCATGTGTCTTTATAGCAGCATAATTTATAATCCTTTGGGTATATCCCCAGTAATGGGATGGCTGGGTCATATGGTACATCTAGTTCTAGATCCTTGAGGAATCGCCATACTGTTTTCCATAATGGTTGAACTAGTTTACAATCCCACCAACAGTGTAAAAGTGTTCCTATTTCTCCACATCCTCTCCAGCACCTGTTGTTTCCTGACTTTTTAATGATCGCCATTCTAACTGGTGTGAGATGGTATCTCATTGTGGTTTTGATTTGCATTTCTCTGATGGCCAGTGATGATGAGCATTTTTTCATATGTCTGTTGGCTGTATGAATGTCTTCTTTTGAGAAATGTCTGTTCATATCCTTTGCCCACTTTTTGATGGGGTTGTTTGTTTTTTTCTTGTAAATTTGTTTCAGTTCTTTGTAGGTTCTGGATATTAGCCCTTTGTCAGATGAGTAGATTGCAAAAATTTTCTCCCATTCTGTAGGTTGCCTGTTCACTCTGATGGTAGTTTCTTTTGCTGTGCAGAAGCTCTTTAGTTTAATTAGATCCCATTTGTCAATTTTAGCTTTTGCTGCCGTTGCTTTTGGTGTTTTAGACATGAAGTCTTTACCCATGCCTATGTCCTGAATGGTACTACCTAGGTTTTCCTCTAGAGTTTTTATGGTATTAGGTCTAACATTTAAGTCTCTAATCCATCTTGAATTAATTTTCGTATAAGGAGTAAGGAAAGGATCCAGTTTCAGCTTTCTACTTATGGCTAGCCAATTTTCCCAGCACCATTTATTAAATAGGGAATCCTTTCCCCATTTCTTGTTTCTCTCAGGTTTGTCAAAGATCAGATGGCTGTAGATGTGTGGTATTATTTCTGAGGACTCTGTTCTGTTCCATTGGTCTATATCTCTGTTTTGGTACCAGTACCATGCTGTTTTGGTTACTGTAGCCTTGTAGTATAGTTTGAAGTCAGGTAGCGTGATGCCTCCAGCTTTGTTCTTTTGACTTAGGATTGTCTTGGAGATGCGGGCTCTTTTTTGGTTCCATATGAACTTTAAAGCAGTTTTTTCCAATTCTGTGAAGAAACTCATTGGTAGCTTGATGGGGATGGCATTGAATCTATAAATTACCTTGGGCAGTATGGCCATTTTCACGATATTGATTCTTCCTATCCATGAGCATGGTATGTTCTTCCATTTGTTTGTGTCCTCTTTAATTTCACTGAGCAGTGGTTTGTAGTTCTCCTTGAAGAGGTCCTTTACATCCCTTGTAAGTTGGATTCCTAGGTATTTGATTCTCTTTGAAGCAATTGTGAATGGAAGTTCATTCATGATTTGGCTCTGTGTTTGTCTGTTATTGGTGTATAAGAATGCTTGTGATTTTTGCACATTAATTTTGTATCCTGAGACTTTGCTGAAGTTGCTTATCAGCTTAAGGAGATTTTGGGCTGAGACAATGGGGTTTTCTAAATATACAATCATGTCATCTGCAAACAGGGACAATTTGACTTCTTCTTTTCCTAACTGAATACCCCTGATTTCTTTCTCTTGCCTAATTGCCCTAGCCAGAACTTCCAACACTATGTTGAATAGGAGTGGTGAGAGAGGGCATCCCTGTCTTGTGCCAGTTTTCAAAGGGAATTTTTCCAGTTTTTGCCCATTCAGTATGATATTGGCTGTGGGTTTGTCATAAATAGCTCTTATTATTTTGAGGTACATTCCATCAATACCGAATTTATTGAGCGTTTTTAGCATGAAGGGCTGTTGAATTTTGTCAAAAGCCTTTTCTGCATCTATTGAGATAATCATGTGCTTCTTGTCTTTGGTTCTGTTTATATGCTGGATTATGTTTATTGATTTGCGAATGTTGAACCAGCCTTGCATCCCAGGGATGAAGCCCACTTGATCATGGTGGATAAGCTTTTTGATGTGTTGCTGAATCCGGTTTGCCAGTATTTTATTGAGGATTTTTGCATCGATGTTCATCAGGGATATTGGTCTAAAATTCTCTTTTTTTGTTGTGTCTCTGCCAGGCTTTGGTATCAGGATGATGTTGGCCTCATAAAATGAGTTAGGGAGGATTCCCTCTTTTTCTATTGATTGGAATAGTTTCAGAAGGAATGGTACCAACTCCTCCTTATACCTCTGGTAGAATTCAGCTGTGAATCCATCTGGTCCTGGACTTTTTTTTGGTTGGTAGGCTATTAACTATTGCCTCAATTTCAGAGCCTACTATTGGTCTATTCAGGGATTCAACTTCTTCCTGGTTTAGTCTTGGAAGAGTGTAAGTGTCCAGGAAATTATTCATTTCTTCTAGGTTTTCCAGTTTATTTGCGTAGAGGTGTTTATAGTATTCTCTGATGGTAGTTTGTATTTCTGTGGGGTCGGTGGTGATATCCCCTTTATCATTTTTAATTGCGTCGATTTGATTCTTCTCTCTTTTCTTCTTTATTAGTCTTGCTAGTGGTCTGTCAATTTTGTTGATCTTTTCAAAAAACCAACTCCTGGATTCATTGATTTTTTGGAGGGTTTTTTGTGTCTCTATCTCCTTCAGTTCTGCTCTGATCTTAGTTATTTCTTGCCTTCTGCTAGGTTTGGGATGTGTTTGCTCTTGCTTCTCTAGTTCTTTTAATTGCGATGTTAGAGTGTCAATTTTTGATCTTTCCTGCTTTCTCTTGTGCGCATTTAGTGCTATAAATTTCCCTCTACACACTGCTTTAAATGTGTCCCAGAGATTCTGGTATGTTGTATCTTTGTTCTCATTGGTTTCAAAGAACATCTTTATTTCTGCCTTCATTTCGTTATGTACCCAGTAGTCATTCAGGAGCAGGTTGTTCAGTTTCCATGTAGTTGAGCGGTTTTGATTGAGTTTCTTAGTTCTGAGTTCTAGTTTGATTGCACTGTGGTCTGAGAGACAGTTTGTTATAATTTCTGTTCTTGTACATTTGCTGAGGAGTGCTTTACTTCCAATTATATGGTCAATTTTGGAGTAAGTACGATGTGGTGCTGAGAAGAATGTATATTCTGTTGATTTGGGGTGGAGAGTTCTATAGATGTCTATTAGGTCTGCTTGCTGCAGAGATAAGTTCAATTCCTGGATATCCTTGTTAACTTTCTGTCTTGTTGATCTGTCTAAGGTTGACAGTGGAGTGTTGAAGTCTCCCATTATTATTGTATGGGAGTCTAAGTCTCTTTGTAAGTCTCTAAGGACTTCCTTTATGAATCTGGGTGCTCCTGTATTGGGTGCATATATATTTAGGATAGTTAGCTCTTCCTGTTGAATTGATCCCTTTACCATTATGTAATGGCCTTCTTTGTCTCTTTTGATCTTTGATGGTTTAAAGTCTGTTTTATCAGAGACTAGGATTGCAACCCCCGCTTTTTTTTGTTCTCCATTTGCTTGGTAAATCTTCCTCCATCCCTTTATTTTGAGCCTATGTATGTCTCTGCGTGTGAGATGGGTCTCCTGAATACAGCAGACTGATGGGTCTTGACTCTTTATCCAGTTTGCCAGTCTGTGTCTTTTCATTGGAGCATTTAGTCCATTTACATTTAAGGTTAAGATTGTTATGTGTGAACTTGATCCTGCCATTATGATATTAACTGGTTATTTTGCTCGTTAGTTGATGCAGTTTCTTCCTAGCCTCGATGGTCTTTACATTTTGGCATGTTTTTGAGATGGCTGGTACCGGTTGTTCCTTTCCATGTTGAGTGCTTCCTTCAGGGTCTCTTGTAAGGCAGGCCTAGTGGTGACAAAATCTCTAAGCATTTGCTTATCTGTAAAGGATTTTATTTCTCCTTCACTTATGAAACTTAGTTTGGCTGGATATGAAATTCTGGGTTTAAAATTCTTTTCTTTAAGAATGTTGAATATTGGCCCCCACTCTCTTCTGGCTTGGAGAGTTTCTGCCGAGAGATCTGCTGTGAGTCTGATGGGCTTCCCTTTGTGGGTAACCCGACCTTTCTCTCTGGCTGCCCTTAAGATTTTTTCCTTCATTTCAACTTTGGTGAATCTGGCAATTATGTGTCTTGGGGTTGCTCTTCTCGAGGAGTATCTTTGTGGCGTTCTCTGTATTTCCTGGATTTGAATGTTGGCCTGCCCTACTAGGTTGGGGAAGTTCTCCTGGATGATATCCTGAAGAGTGTTTTCCAACTTGGTTCCATTTTCCCCCTCACTTTCAGGCACCCCAATCAGACGTAGATTTGGTCTTTTTACATAATCCCATACTTCTTGCAGGCTTTGTTCATTTCTTTTTCTTCTTTTTTCTTTTGGTTTCTCTTCTCGCTTCATTTCATTCATTTGATCCTCAATCGCTGATACTCTTTCTTCCAGTTGATCGAGTCGGTTACTGAAGCTTGTGCATTTGTCACGTATTTCTCGTGTCATGGTTTTCATCTCTTTCATTTCGTTTATGACCTTCTCTGCATTAATTACTCTAGCCGTCAATTCTTCCACTTTTTTTTCAAGATTTTTAGTTTCTTTGCGCTGGGTACGTAATTCCTCCTTTAGCTCTGAGAAATTTGATGGACTGAAGCCTTCTTCTCTCATCTCGTCAAAGTCATTCTCCGTCCAGCTTTGATCCGTTGCTGGCGATGAGCTGCGCTCCTTTGCCAGGGGAGATGCGCTCTTATTTTTTGAATTTCCAGCTTTTCTGCCCTGCTTTTTCCCCATCTTTGTGGTTTTATCTGCCTCTGGTCTTTGATGATGGTGATGTACTGATGGGGTTTTGGTGTAGGTGTCCTTCCTGTTTGATAGTTTTCCTTCTAACAGTCAGGACCCTCAGCTGTAGGTCTGTTGGAGATTGCTTGAGGTCCACTCCAGACCCTGTTTGCCTGGGTAACAGCAGCAGAGGCTGCAGAAGATAGAATATTTCTGAACAGCAAGTGTACCTGTCTGATTCTTGCTTTGGAAGCTTCCTCTCAGGGGTGTACTCCACCCTGTGAGGTGTGGGGTGTCAGACTGCCCCTAGTGGGGGATGTCTCCCAGTTAGGCTACTCAGGGGTCAGGGACCCGCTTGAGCAGGGAGTCTGTCCCTTCTCAGATCTCAACCTCCGTGTTGGGAGATCCACTGCTCTCTTCAAAGCTGTCAGACAGAGTCGTTTGCGTCTGCAGAGCTTTCTGCTGCTTTGTTGTTGTTGTTGTTGGTGGTGTGTAGCTGTACCCTGTCCCCAGAGGTGGAGTCTACAGAGACAGGCAGGTTTCCTTGAGCTGCTGTGAGCTCCACCCAGTTCGAGCTTCCCAGCAGCTTTGTTTACCTACTTAAGCCTCAGCAATGGCGGGCGCCCCTCCCCCAGCCTCGCTGCTGCCTTGCGGGTAGATCACAGACTGCTGTGATAGCAATGAGGGAGGCTCCGTGGGCGTGGGACCCTCCCGGCCAGGTGTGGGATATGATCTCCTGGTGTGCCTGTTTGCTTAAAGCCCAATATTGGGGTGGGAGTTACCCGATTTTCCAGGTGTTGTGTGTCTCAGTTCCCCTGGCTAGGAAAAGGGATTCCCTTCCCCCTTGCGCTTCCCAGGTGAGGCGATGCCTCGCCCTGCTTCAGCTCTCGCTGGTCGGGCTGCAGCAGCTGACCAGTACCGATCGTCCGGCACTCCCCAGTGAGATGAACCCAGTACCTCAGTTGAAAATGCAGAAATCACCGGTCTTCTGTGTCGCTCGCGCTGGGAGTTGGAGACTGGAGCTGTTCCTATTCGGCCATCTTGCTCCGCCCCCCCAGCTTTCTCTATTTTAAAAAATTTAATTTTTTTTAACTTCTTAAACTTTTTTCTTAAAAACTAAGACACAAACTCACACATTAGCCTAGGCCTACAGAGGGTCAGGATCATCAATATCATTGTCTTCCACCTCCACATCTTGCCCCACTTGGAAGGTCTTCAGGGGCAATAGCACACATGAAGCTGTCATCTCCTATGATAACAATGTCTTCTGCTGGGATACCTCCTGAAGGATCTGCCTGAGGCTGTTTTACAGTTAGCTCTTTTTCTCTCTCTCTTTTTTTTTTTCTTTTTTTGAAACTGCATCACTGGCAACTTTTTTTAATAAGTAGAAAAGTACAGTTTAAAAATAACAATAAAAGTATAGTATAGTAAATACATAGAGCGGTAACACAGTCATTTATTATTGTTATCAAGTATTATATACTGTACATAATTGTATGTGCTAGACTTTTAAACCACTGGCAGCACAGTAGGTGTGTTTATACCAGCATCGTGAGTAATGAGTTGTGCTATGATGATGTTACAATAGCTATGACATTAGGAGGTGATAGGAATTTTTCATCTCTATTATAACCTCATGAGACCACCAATGTGTATGTGGTCTGTCATTGCCTGAAACATTGTTATGCAGTGTATGAGTGTACACGCTAAGTAAATGTGGCAGATTTCACAACACAGTAAAATACATTTGTCCAACTTTGAAGCTTGGTGCTGTTACATCAGTACTAAGAATATGGCTTTTCTTTCCAATGTGGTTTTCCAACACTAGTGCAGGGAATAGTAAACCTGGAGTCAGGAGACTTGAGACACACCAGTCTTCTTGGTGACTTCTCCTAAGACCTTCCATGAGGTGCCTGATGGCTTTGTCCATTTTTTCTTTTTCTTTTTGAGACGGAGTCTCACTCTATCGCCCAGGCTGGAGTGTAGTGGTGCAATCTCGGCTCACTGCAAGCTCCGCTTCCCAGGTTAATGCAATTCTCCTGCCTCAGCCTCCCGAGTAGCTGGGACTACAGGAGCCCACCACCATGCCCAGCTAATTTTTTGTATTTTTAGTACAGATGGGGTTTTACCGAGTTAGCCAGGATGGTCTCAATCTCCTGACCTTGTGCTCCGCCTGCCTCAGCCTCCCAAAGTGCTGGAATGACAAAGTGCTGTGAGCCACGGTGCTTGACTCATTTTTTTCATCAATAAAATGATGGGTTAGGCTGGGCATGGTGGCTCACACCTGTAATCCCAGCACTTTGGGAGGCCAAGGCAGGCAGATCCCCTGAGGTCAGGAGTTCAAGACCAGCCTGGCCAACATGGCGAAACCCTGTCTCTACTAAAAATACAAAAAATTAGCTGGACATGGTAGCGCACACCTGTAATCCCACCTACTCGGGAGTTTGAGGTAGGAGAATCGCTTGAACCCGAGAGGCAGAGATTGCAGTGAGCCGAGATCGCATGATTGCACTCCAGCCTGGGTAACAGAGCAAGACTCCATCTCAAAAAGCAAAACAAAACAAAAAAACAACAAAAAAAGATGGGCTGTAGTGAGGAACAATTGCAACAACACATGTTATAAAGCTTATGTTGATTCCTTATATTTAAAACAAAAAGACAAACCATTTTTTGTTGTTGCACATAAGGGTACAAAAAACATTAACAATAACTTTTAAATAGAAAAGTTCATTTTTAGATTATCTAGAGGTTCTTTCTTCCAAGATCAGCTTAAGAGTTTTTGGGTGAAATTGTATTCTCATTGTCTGAAATTTGAAGCAAGAAAATTCAAACCTTTAGTCTCGTTTGCCTATTCTTACTTGTTGATGAGAAATCAGCATTACTGCCAACCTTTCAGGCTTTGAAGGGATTTTAAACTTTATCTTGATTTGATGGTTAAAAAAAAAAAAGTAACCAAAGGCACGTTTTCTAAGCCCTTGTCTGGCCCTACCCATTAGAAAGTGTGAGCTACTGTTCTATCGAAACTAATTAAACCTTAAATGTATAACCAACTCTCAATTACCAAGGTTAATGGGACTACATGCATACATAATTATATCTTACATTTATACAGTGCTTTTAACTTCTTCAAAGCACTTTTCACTGAATTGCATATATAAAACAGATGGGGTTTTTTTTTGGAAATTCACAAATAAGGCAAAAAAATCTTGGAATCAATAATTTCAACTTTGTACCTTTTCTAAGCTATTAGAGTTAGTGAAATTGTCTAATAGGACTTTCATTGCCCTACTCTCTTCTTCAGCCCTCTCAATTAAAGGCAAGAAATTACCGAAAGATCTGGAGCAAGAAGGAAAGGAAAGCCAAGGACCTGAGCCATCCATGAACTAGATCATTAGCTCCAGGGTAATTAAGAGTAATTGACTGTAGGTGTGACTCTATCCAGAAAAGCCAGAAAGAGACAAAAGGGCATAGGAAATGCTGTGTAAATAACAGTATTTACAGGACTCTTATTGTCATTCATTCAACAAGCATTATTGAGCACCTACTGTATGCCAGACATAGCTCTCAACAAAGAAGACAGGTGCAGAAGTGAACAACTCAGGCAAGGATGCCACCATCACTGAGATGATCTTCTTTTTTTTTTTTTTTTTTGAGACGGAGTCTTGCTCTGTTGCAGGGCTGAAGTGCAGTGGTGTGATCTCAGCTCATTGGAACCTTCGCCTCCCGGATTACAGTGATTCTCCTGCCTCAGCTTCCCAAGTAGCTGGGATTACAGGCTCGTGCCACCATGCCCAGTTAATTTTTGTATTTTTAGTAGAGACAGGGTTTCACCATGTTGGCCAGGCTGGTCTGCATCTCTTGACCTTGTGATCTGCCTGCTGTGATTACAGGCATAAGCCGCCATGCTCAGCCCTAGAAGATCTTCTTAAATGGTGAAAACAAATAATAAACAAGAACATTAATACGCAAACAAGATAATTCCAGGTGACTCTAAGCACTGTGACGTCCATATAGCACAGCGATAGTGCCTAGGGGAGGGGATGCTATTTTAGATAGGGAACCAGGGAAGGCCTCTCCAAGGAGGTGATATTTGAGCTGCAACCTACAAGGGGAGAAGGAGCCAGCCTGAGAAGGTTTGCTAACCAGAACCATGGAATGAATTTGCTGGCCACATATGCTATAGGGAGTACAAAGCCGGCCCCAGGTCTGTGGTTATTCATTTTGTGTCCTTCTGTCAATATTCCTAAAACCTCTCCAGGACCCCTGATTTATTGCCTCTACAATGGGCGTTGCTAATACAGATCACCTTGACAGGGGTGCTCTGAGGAATAATAGGTAAACAATTGTGAGGAGCTATATAAATGCTAAATAATGATCACAGTAATAACCTTTTATTCAAGTCAGTACTGTGATAGGCAGCTCACACTCGGATGCTTTGGCAAATGTGGAAATCGATACGGCTGCTCCCTGAGCACACCAGCGCCATCCTTTAAAATAGAAAAAATAAATGAGCCGATGATCATGATATTCAAAGTGGTTAGTGATCAAATAACTGTCTTGAGAGAAAGCTGGTGTGTGAAGTATAAAATGGGAGTAGCAACATAATGGCACATTGCAGCACAGAGCAGCTAGAGGATAACTGGGAAATGCAACTGGATGCTCGCTGGGGCACACGCTGCCCGCTCCAGGATGGGTATTTTACCCTCATCAGGACAGGCGCTGCCACCACCAAAAGCACTGGCAGACAGAAAGTGGGATGAGAAAGAGCCGGATCAGCAACATCTTTGCCAGCAGCCCCATCTGGCCCTCTTGGCCTTGGTAAACCTCCCTGGGGGGAGAACTAAGAAGCTGGTACCAAGGGCCCTCCCTTGGAAGGGCACCAAGGAGGGAAGGAGGGAGGGAGGGGAGGGGTGGAGAGGGGAGGGGAGGAGAGGGGGGAATGAGCATTGCATTTTTTCTTTTCTAGAACAGAATATCTGAAATATCCCAATGCCTGAGGCTTCTGCAGTCTTCATAGCAGAGCTTCCCTACACAATTGCAGATAGGAATCCATCTTTCTAGTTGTTCCTCCTTTCCCTGAAACCCCCCTTCCTTCCTTTTCTCTAAATCTCTCCTCCCCCCAACATTATATTAACACTATAAAATTATAATTTTTGTGTGTCATACTATCTCTTTGACATAAATATTGATGTGCCTGAACATTCTTTCCTGACTCCCACCCCACATCAGCGGCCATATAGGGGCACATACATGTGCACTCACACGTACATGCAGACACGCACAGCCCTCCTTTGTTAAACCCTGGCTCAGTTATTACTGAATGCTTGTGGAGTATAGGCCATACAGCAGAAAAATTTAAATTATAGTTGCTTCTTGTCTGAAAAGCAGAAAGAAAGATAACAATTGAAAAAGCAGATATTGGCCAGGCTCGGTGGCTCACGCCTGTAATCCCAGCACTTTGGGAGGGTGAGGTGGGCGGAACACAAGGTCAGGAGTTCAAGACCAGCCTGGCCAATATGGTGAAACCCCATCTCTACCAAAAATACAAAAATTAGCCAGGTGTGGTGGTGGGTGCCTGTAGTCCCAGCTATAGGAGGCGGGAGAATCGCGTGAACCTGGGAGGTGGAGGTTGCAGTGAGCTGAGATGGCACCACTGTACCCCAGCCTGGGCAACAGAGTGAGACTCCAGCTCAAAAAAAAAAAAAAAAAAAAAAAAAGCAGATATTTATTTTAAGGCTAATATCTGACACTGAATACTTTGCTGCATATTGACTGATGCTCCATAGTGACTGATGTTCCATAGTGACTGACAGTCCATTTTCCATGGTGGGACAGGTAGACTGCATATGCTCTCTGAGGTGCTATGAGATCCCAGTGCATATTTAACCTTTTGAGGCTTGGCTAGAAATGAGGGGGGTAAAAAAGAATATGGCAAGATAATCTTAGTCTATAGGAAGTTATGGTTTAAATTTGAGTGAGGCAGGATCAAGATCCTTGAAAAAGTCTAATTGATTTTAACCAAATAGGATAATATTCAAATGTTAGATATTCTGTGATACTGTATTTAAAGTACTTGGGGCCAGTATGCTATATGCAGTGGTCCCCGACATTTTTGGCACCCGGGACCAGTTTTGTGGAAGACAATTTTTCCATGGATCAAGGGGTGGGGAGGATGATTTTGGGATGAAGCTGTTCCACCTCAGATTATCAGGCATTTGTTAGATTCTCATAGAGCTGCAACCTCGATCTCTCACATGAACAGTTCATGGTAGGGTTCGTGCTGTTGTGAGAATCTAGTCTCAAATTCTACAATTAGCAGTGCCCATTGTAGAGGTAATACATCAGGGGTCCTGGAGCGGTTTTAGACATACTGACAGAGGACACAAAATAAATAGCCACTGATCTGGGGCTGGCTTTGGCCTCTCTGCTGAGGCCACCACTGATCTGCCAGGAGACGGAGCTCATGCTGTAATGCTTGCTGGCCGGCTGCTCACTTCCTGCTGTGTGGCCCACTTCCTAACAGGCCACGGACTGGTACAGGTCCCCCGCTGGGGGAGGACCCACGTGGGATATAGTAAGTGCTCAGTAAAATTTCGGTTGGTACGTAAGGTGTGGTATTGCTTTCCATCTCCCAGTGCCTCAAGCTGCTTATAACTGAACTCACATAACCTTTATTCAAAGGCTTTATTCCAAAAATAGTCAATGGAGGAATCTGGGGAAAATTTTCCTCAGGAGATGTGGTTATCTTTATGGCCAAATCAGTCTAGACTAGGTTGTTTCATTAGCAGGCATGCCTACATGGCTTCCAGATTTTGTTTGTTTATTTGTTTGTTTTTTGAGACGGAGTCTCTCTCTGTCACCTCTGCTGGAGTACAGTGGTATGATCTCAGCTTACTGCAATCTCCACCTCCCAGGTTCAAGTGATTCTCCTGCCTCAGCCTCCTGAGTAGAAGGGATTACAGGCGCTCGCCATCACACTCGGCTGATTTTTGTACTTTTAGTAGAGATGGGGTTTCGCCATATTGACCAGGCTGGTCTCGAACTCCTGACTTCAGGTGATCTGCCCACCTTGGCCACCCAAAGTGCTGGGATTACAGGTATGAGTCACCACTCCCGACCTTGTTTGGTATTTTTAATGCCTTGAACTGTCAATAAAGTGGGAGGGCACGTTATAAGGAAGGAAGGTACCTGCTCAGATCTCATGCTTTTAAATGAAGATAACTCATACTCAACAAAATCCAGGATTGAAATTCAAGGGATGATTCCCAGTTATTGTCTTGGACCTTTTATTTCTCTTGATCTTGCCTTTTTTTTCTTCTTTTCCCCCTCAAAAAGAAAATGTCACCTGGTACTTGACTTTCTGACTCACCCTCTCTCCTCAGCCTCAGGTTCTGTTGCTCACTCCTTTGGACTTGATGACTAATTTTGACTTTCCTGCTTCTCATTTTTGGCATCCCTCAAAAGTGGGTTCTATCTATCTGGTGACTCTTTCCCCTTCTGTCTGTGCAGAAGTTTTGACCCTACTCAGTCAAGTTTCGATCCCAGGACTCTTGCCTGGCTTTGACCTATCTCTGTGGCATCCATACTGGGCTTGACTCCACCACAGATGGGGGTGGGGGTTGGCAAGAGGAAAGACCCAGCAAGCAAAGAGGAAGAATATCTGGCTCAACTTAAGCTGCTTTGCTCATTGTACAGTCTCAGTCCCTTTATTCTTCTGGGGTTTGTTTTGTTTTATTCCCTTCTATCTCTGACTCTTTCTCTTTTTATTTGTATTAAACCTCAGCCTTATAACTGGTCTATCCTCCCCTAGTATCCCTTTGTAAGACTTAAGTGGGAGTGAGAATCAATGATATCTATTAGCTAAAATAAGATGGATGGCTGGAAGAAACAGCTGACTCTGTAGTGTCTTTTTTTTTTTTCTTTTTTTTTGAGATGGAGTCTTGCTCTGTCGCCCAGGCTGGAGTGCAGTGGTGTGATCTCGGCCCACGGCAACCTCTGCCTCTCAGGTTCAGGTGATTCTCCTGCCTCAGCTTCCCGAGTAGCTGCGATTACAGGCGCCCACCACCACACCCGGCTAATTTTTGTATTTTTAGTAGAGACGGGGTTTCACCATGTTGGCCAAGCTGGCCTCGAACTGCTGACCTTGTGATTCACCCCTCACTTGGCCCCCCAAAGTGTTGGGATTACAGGTGTGAGCCACCATACCTGGCCTCTGTAGTGTCTTTAGAGCACCATCAGGTGCCATTTAACCATTCTAGTTGACCAACTCCTCTGACTTGCCAAGGTTTGTAGAAAAGTCAGTAATGCTTGTCAAATGAATGAAAGAATGGGTATCAATTCCTAAATGCATACTACTTTGGAAGTATTGTATCAGGTACTTTATATAATACACAATGTAAGGCTTAGTTCTTGGCTTAAGTAGTGCTTCTTGGCTGGGTGCGGTGGCTCACGTCTGTAATCCCAGGACTTTGGGAGGCCAAGGCGGGAGGATTATGAGGTCAAGAGTTCGAGACCAGCCTGGCCAACATAGTGAAGCACCTTCTTTACTAGAAACACAAAAATTAGCCAGGCATGGTGGTATGCACCCGTAATCCCAGCTACTTGGGGGGCTGAGGCAAGAGATTTGCTTGAACCCAGGAGGTGGAGGTTGCAGTGAGCTAAGATGGTGCCACTGCACTCCAGTCAGTGACAGAGTGAGACTATGTCTCAAAAAAAAAAAAAATTGCATCTTCTCATATCCATCACTCACAAAAAGACTGTTTCAAAGTATCACAGAAAACCAGACAAGGTTCACTATTTCTTCTGGAAAACAGTAAGTCATCTCTTAAAATGAAATGTTAGTAAAATATTGGTTACGGCAGTAACAGACATGAGCTAATACATCGTGGAAGTTGAACGCTTCTTTACTATCAGTGGGTTTTCTACGTAATGTCTTTATGAACAGCAAATGCATAAAACAAGACAAATAATATAAAGTGAGCACCGAGGGAATCAACCCCATCTCAAGGAACACAACTTTGACATGATCCCAGAAGCCTTGAGTCTCCTGTCTGTTACAATAAGCTTTTACTTATTTTTCTTTAAAAATTTACTACCTTTATAAACTACCCTAAATAAACCTTAATTTTACCCAGTTTTGAACCCACAATATATTTTATTTATTTATTTTTTTGAGATGAAGTGTTGCCCTTGTTGCCCAGGCTGGAGAGCAATGGTGCGATCTTGCCTCACTGCAACCTCAAGCAATTCTCCTGCCTCAGCCTCCCGAGTAGCTGGGATTACAGGCATGTGCCACTGTGCCCGACTAACTTTGTATTTTTAGTAGCAACGGGGTTTCTCCATGTTGTTCAGGCTAGTCTCGAACTCCTGATGTCAGGTGATCTGCCTGCCTAGGCCTCCCAAAGTGCTGGGATTACAGGGGTGAGCCACCATGCCCAGCCCCCAAAATAGATTTTTAAAAACAACAACTGCATGTGCGTTCAATATTGGACTTAAAAAGGAAACCATTTTTTTTTCTTTTAAATAAGATATTTTGAAGTGTACTAATCTCTATTGGAGATCAAGACATTTATGCGTTAGTCTACTTTTATGTTTGCTGACTGCCAGTCGCCCTACTCCTTAATACTTCAAAGATATCCTTTCCCAAAGCTGCCTTTGGTCTTATACTAATGCTTTCCCTGATTCAATGACACTTTGAAGGATGCTGAGCTCACCATGATGAAATAGGTGTTGACATTCCTTGAACATCACAGTAATTATTCCTAATTTGTACTTTGCCTCAAAAAGTCTCTTCCCCTGCCCCCTAAAGTCTGTACTTTCAAAATGGTATCTACAGCTTTAATTATAACTGACAATAAACTGCTCTTACCACAAAATCTGTTTGATCATGTACCACACTCAGATTATGTAATCAGATAACATCTCCAGATATTCTATTTTTTAGAAAATCTCAATTTATATTGTGCTTTTAAAGAGCTATAATACTTGTGACAGTGTTTTTTAACTGTTGCTGTACATTTTTTTGTAATTATTGCAAATCAAACTTGCGACAAATGATTGAATGCTAGTTGAATTACCTACCAAACTGGGGTGAAATAGTCCTTTGAACTACTGTATGCTGTACAAGCCTACTGAGTAAAAAGTGCAATGGAAATTGGGTGATTTGATCTCCATAGAGAATCATATTAGATGGTATAGTGACTTTGGGTCCAGAATAATTCTGCTAATCACATCAGCTTCCCCATGACTCAGCTATATCAATTCCTCTGTGTGTGTGTGTGTGTGTGTATCCCTCAGGTTTCTTGCCGTTTTAAAACTTGTTTTTTATGTTCATAGGTTGTTGGGAAACAGGTGGTATTTGTTTACACGAGTAAGTTCTTTAGTGGTGATTTGTGAGATTTTGGTGCACCCATCACCTGCACAGTACATACTGCACCCGATTTGTAGTCTTTTATCTCTCACCCTCTTTCCACCCTTTACCCCTGAGTCCCCAAAATCTACTATGTCATTCTTATGCCTTTGCACCCTCATAGCTTAGCTCCCACTCATGAGTGAGAACATACGATGTTTGGTTTTCCATTCCTGAGTTACTTCACTTAGAATAATAGTCTCCAATCCCATCCAGGTTACTGCAAATGTCATTAATACATTCCTTTCTATGGCTGAATCATATTCCATCATATATACATACCACAGTTTCTTTATCCACTCGATTGATGAGCATTTGGGTTGGTTCCACATTTTTGCCACTGCAAATTTTTCAGCTAATATCAATTCCTATGAAGAAGAAGTCTTCTTGTGGGTCCTTGTGAGACAGGCCTTGGGAAGGCAGAGAGGAGGAATGAAAGCACCTAGTGAGGTTCATTGGTACAAAGGACAGGAGACAAAAATAAGGTCTGTATTCTTTTTTTTTTTTTTTTCTTTTTAAGAGACGGAGTCTTGCTCTGTCGCCCAGGCTGGAGTGCAGTGGTGTGATCTCGGCTCAGGGCAACTTCCGCCTCCCGAGTTCAAGAGATTCTCCTGCCTCAGCCTCCCGAGTAGCTGGGACTACAGGCAGCCGCCACCATGCCCGGCTACTTTTTGTATTTTTAGTAGAGACGGGTTTTCACTGTGTTGATTAGGCTGGTCTCGGACTCCTGACCTTGTGATCCGCCCGCCTCGGTCTCCTGAAGTGCTGGGATTACAGGCGTGAGCCACCTCGCCCGGCCAAGGTCTGTATTCTTAAGAAGTTATCAGGACCCTGGCCCGGGGCAGTGACTCGTGCCTGTAATCCCAGCACTTTGGGAGGCCGAGGCGGGTGGATCACGAGGTCAGGAGGCCAAGACCATCCTGGCCAACATGGTGAAACCCCGTCTCTACTAAAAATACAAAAAATTAGCCGGGCGTGGTGACGGGCGCCTGTAGTCCCAGCTACTCGGGAGGCTGAGGCAGGAGAATGGCGTGAACCCGGGAGACGGAGCTTGCAGTGAGCTGAGAGCGGGCCACTGCAGTCCAGCACGGGCGACAGAGCGAGACTCTGCCTCAAAAAAAAAAAAAAAAAAAAAAAAAGCGTATATTGGACTTTATCCTTCAGAAGCCGCTTAGTGGTTGGTTAATTAATTAACTATTAATTGGGGGCACCATGAAGAAAGCTGTTTCTGATGGTTAGTCTAAGGGGATAAAGACTCTGGCAGGGAGACGAAGTATCATGATGTAGCAATAATTCAGCTTTTAGGATATAAGGTTGGACTAGACTGGCAACGGTGGCAATGAACTGGGGAGAAAGGGATAGATGCAGCACACATTTTAAAGGGAGAATTTGCTTTCTTTCTTTTCGCTTTTTTAGCCACTCAGGCTTGAGGCTGTTCAATATTCCGGATTTATTTCTCTTTCCATTTATGCTTTTCTGCTTCCCTCAATAGCCTTTTTCTTTCCCATTTTTTTCCTCTCTCCTTTTCTTTGCTTGCATTTAAGACACTCTCTTACTACCTTCCTATATGGGATGATGACTAAATCAGTCAGGCAGATATCAAATGGGAGATGTGGGTAGAAATTCAGTAACCATAAGATTTACTAACTAATTAGAGTATGTTGTGCTGTTTTTTTGTTTGTTAGTTTTTTTTTTTTTTTTTTTTTTTTTGGAGACAGAGTCTTGCTCTGTCACCCAGGCTGGAGTGCAGTGGCACGATCTCGGCTCACTGCAACCTCCACCTCCTGGGTTCACGCCATTCTCCTGCCTCAGCCTCCCGAGTAGCTGGGACTACAGGTGCCTGCTACCATGCCCGGCTAATTTTTTTTTTTTTTTGTATTTTTAGTACAGACGGGGTTTCACCGTGTTAGCCAGGATGGTGAACTGACCTATTCTTAACCAGAAATCCTTGGAAGAATTTAAGCAAAATTTTTTCCAACTTTAATTTTAGGCTTGGGGGCACATGTGCACGTTTGTTATATGGGTAAATTGCATGTTATGGGGGTTTGGTGTACAGATGATTCTGTCACCAAGGTAATCAACATAGTACCTGATAGGTAGTTCTTCTTCTTCTTCTTCTTCTTCTTCTTTTCTTTTCCTTTTTTTTTTTTTTTTTTTGAGACGGAGTTTCCCTCTTGTTGCCCAGGCTGGAGTGCAATGGTGCGATCTCGGCTTATAGCGACCTCCGCCTCCCGGGTTCAAGCAATTCTGCCTCAGCCTCCCACCTGATAGGTAGTTTTTCAATCCTCACCCTCCTTCCACCTTCCACCCTCAAGTAGGCACCAGTGTCTATTATTCCCTTTTGGTGCCTATGTGCACTCAATGTTTAGCTCCCATTTGTAAGTGACAACATGCAGTATTTGGTTTTCTTTTCCTGTGTTAACTTGCTTAGGATAATGGTCTCCAGCTCCAACCATGTTGCTGCAGATATCATGATTTTATTTTTTGTTTTTAAGGCTGCACAGTATTCCGCTGTGTATATGTACCACATTTTCTTTATCTAGTCCACCATTGGTTGGCATCTTGCTTGATTCCATGTCTTTGCTATTATAAATAGTTAAGCAAATATTTTAATCACTATAATTTTTGTTGTTGTTGTTGTTGTTGTTTTGAGATGGAGTCGCTCTGTCACCCAGGCTGGAGTGCAGTGGCACGATCTCGGCTCACTGCAACCTCTGCCTTCCAGGTTCAAGCAATTCTCCTGCCTCAGCCTCCTGAGTAGCTGAGATTACAGGCACCCGCCACCATGCCCGGCTAATTTTTGTATTTTTAGTAAAGATGGGGTTTCAGCATGTTAGCCAGGCTGGACTTGAACTCCTGACCTCAGGCAGTCCGCCCGCCTCGGCCTCCCAAAGTGCTGGGATTACACGCATGAGCCATGGAGCCCGGCCTAATCACTACAATATTTTCAGTACTAGTCAGGATAAAGTGATGTAGATGTGACAAGAATAATTAATGTGTAATCAGAGGATGGGTTTAAATATTAATTTTGTCATTTATCACTATGTGACCTGGAGCAAATTATTTAACATCTCTGATTCCTGGATTCCAATGCTATCGTGTATATTAATTTGCTGCATAACGATGTTCTGGTCAACAACATATTGCATATACAGTGGGGGGACTGTAAGATTACAATGGAGCTCTACACAGGCATTTTTATCTTCTATACAGTATTTTTACTGTGCTGTTTTTATGTTTAGATACACAAATGTTTACCACTGGGTTATGATTGCCTAAAGTATACGCTGCAGTAATATGCTACACAGGCTTGTAGACTAAAAACAATATAGCCTAGGTGTGTAGCACGCTATACTGTCGACGCTTGTGTACCTGCACTCTGTGTTGTTCACACAATGACGAAATCACCTAATAATGCATTTCTCAGAATGTATCCCGTTGTTAAGTGACACATGACTGAATTTGAAAGTATTTAGTAGGCCGGGCGCGGTGGTTCACACCTGTAATTCCAGCACTTTGGGAGGCCGAGATGGGCGGATCACAAGGTCAGGAGATCGAGACCATCCTGGCTAACATGGTGAAACCCTGTCTCTACTAAAAACACAAAAAATTAGCCGGGTGTGGTGGCAGGCGCCTGTAGCCCAGCTATTCGGGAGACCGAGGCAGGAGAATCGCTTGAACCTGGGAGGCAGAGGTTGCAGTGAGCCGAGATTGTGTCACTGCACTCAGTTTGGGCGGCAGAGTGAGACTCCATCTCAAAAAAAAAAAAAAAAGAAAGTATTTAGTAATGCCTGACAAAACAGACATTCAATAAATGTTTCTTTCTTTGCTATCAAATCCTGCGATCATGAGTACAACCATGTTGAAGCTTAACATGGTTTTGTATGACTTCCTAAAGCTTAATATTTTTATTATTTATCAAATATCTCTCTTGATAAGTTCTTGATAAGTATTTCATGAGCTTCCATAGTGTTGCTTTTAGTCGTGGATCTACCTTAGTTTTCCTATGGGGACGACTTTTTAAACAGATTTTTGAGGAGTCATTTTGTTGCTAGAATCTTACAAAGGCACTTTTGTGGCAACCTTCTTTGATTTTCAAGGACATGACCCTGTTTAATATCTTGAATGAGGTTCCCTACTCCAGTGCAAATGTTAGTAAGTGAATATCAAATAAGAATTTTAATTTAGTTTATCATATGTTTATGTATTTAAATTTAAGAGTCAAATTGATATAATTGGTAGCATTACCCATTTGCTTTGATTTGAGATGCCAAGTGATTGAAAAAATTTTTAATTTAGAAGTGAATTACCTTGCTTATTTGAATTTATCATTTTTGCATAATTAGGACAAACTAATTTAATTTGCAGTTATCCTTTTAAATGATGTCTGCTGAGATACTCAAGGCCGCATGACTCGTGGAATCATCCCGAATATTACCCTGTTTTACAGGGTTGGGACGTATTCAAGTGCAACTCATGAAGCTCGGAGACAGAGTCAGAAGATTATGCCTTTCTCCATTAATATATATATTTTTGTTTTGTTTTGTTGCCCTTGCCCCATTGTAGGCTGTTTTGTGTTTTCCAGAGGGATAAACTTTGCATTTAGTGATGGAGTGCCCTTCTTTTTCAATTCTGTTCTTTTCTGTGTCATTTTCACTTCATGTTTAGCTCACATCGCAGTTCTGCAAAGGGAAAGCTGGGTGTTCATTTGATGAGTCATGGTGAGACTCTCCAAGACAATGCTCTTGATGGGGACTGAGGTTTCTTCAGCAAATAGGGCTTTTTGATGATGCATTTTAATGAGCTTTAAAAAATTTGGACACCCAACTGCTGGATAGAGTAGTTGGAATCTATAATCTTAGAATAGTGTTTTTCAAACTTCGGGTCCTGGATCATAAAATAATTCCGGGAATTGTGAAAGGCACTTAAGAAACAACAAAACTAACTGGAATAGATAATATTAGATATATTACATGTACCAAAGGAAAGGAGTTTCATCAAACTTTTGTATTAGCTTTGTGTGTTTGTGTATGTTAGTTTATGATAAAAATTATTTTACTTATTTTTTGTGAGTTGCTGTCCAAAGAGTTTGAAAGCCACAGTCTTGGATTTAAAGCTGTCTGAGGCAATCTGATAATACAGCAGTTTAAAATGACAATATACTTGAAATATAAAAGTGTAGATTGCCTTTAGTTACATATTTTAAAAAGATTAGCACATTGCCTTTGTCTGGGAAACCTTTCCCTGGCACGACTGGGCATTTTCCAAAGGGCAGGGACACAGTCATCCCCATGTAACTGGGTCCTGTAGGAGCCCAAGTGCTATCTCCCTGGGAGGGTCTGATGAAACAGGTTATTCATGTAGCCTTGATATTGCTGCTGCCCTGCTGATGTTGTTTGTTGGCAATATGTTGTCTTACCCTACCAGATTAGAAGGACCCAGTTTTCCCCAGGTCTCAGTCTGCTGGGAAGACGGCACACACTTGTCCGTCATTAGTGGGACCTGCACTTTGCTTGGAAGGCTGGCAAATTCTAATCCTGAACTCCTTTCTTTTTTCTTTTCTTTTTCTTTTTCTTTTTTTTTTTGAGGCAGAGTCTTGCTCTGTCGCCCAGGCTGAAGTGCAGTGGCACTATCTTGGCTCACTGCAAGCTCCACCTCCCATTCTCCGGCCTCAGCCTCCCAAGTAGCTGGGACTACAGGCGTGTAACACCACACAAGGCTAATTTTTTTGTATTTTTAGTAGAGATGGGGTTTCACCATGTTGGCCAGGATGGTCTCCATCTCCTGACCTCGTATCCACCCGCCTCGGCCTCCCAAAGTGTTGGGATTACAGGCGTGAGCCACCGTGCCCGGCTTGAACTCCTTTCTTTACTAGAGAACCTCCCTTTTTCTTCCCACTGGATCTTAGGAAGATAAGAGGCAGCAGGGGAGGTTATTTCTCTTTTTTTCATATCTGTGAGTCTGGGCTTTTGTGTAAAGGCCTACTCATTCGAGGAAAGTTCCATTCCTGGAATTAGAAAATTAATCCTTAATCAGAGTAATGCAGTGTCACAATTTCAATCTGCTAATGACCTTTGGAGAGACATGGCACAGCTCTCCAATTGATGGATTTCCCTTTTAGAGGATAAATGACATCCTCCCCAGGCTTCTCTCAGCTGGACCAACACACTTCAGAACCAAAGAATCCTTCGGGCAGGAAGTGACCCCTTACATTTCTGACACTGGCCATTTAGGTTTCCCCAACTTCTCCCAATTTTGCAATTTACTTTCCCTCCCATTAACGTGGCCTTATTGTGTCACTTAACTTTTCCCACTGCTTATTGCGTTTAACTTTTTCATAGAGCAGCCCTCACCTATTTTTTATTCTTCTTTTGTAATGCTTTTATTTTTATCTTATGACTGCTGAAAGTCAAGTAAACTTCATAATTACTCCTCCCCGCCCCTGCTCCCTAGTCTCTATCAACCTTTACCTGTTATCCAGGTTTATTTTTTAATTTTTATTTATTTACTTACTTATTTATTTATATATTTATTATTATTTTTTTCGGAGTCTTGCTCTTGTCGCCCAGGCTGGAGTACAGTGGCACGATCTTGACTCGCTGCAACCTCTGCCTCCCGGGTTCAAACGATTCTCCTGCCTCAACCTCCCGAGTAGGTGGGATTACAGGCAACTGGCACCATGCCCAGCTAATTTTTGTATTTTTAGTAGAGATGGGGTTTCACCATATTGGCCAGGCTGATGTTGAACTGCTGACCTCAGGTGATCCGCCCGCCTCGGCCTCCCAAAGTGCTGGGATTACAGGCGTGAGCAACCGCGTCCGGCTTATCCAGGTTTTTAAAATATGCACTCTAGACAGTAGTCAAAAAAGATTGACTGAATCTTTACATAATACATATATTTTTTTCCACATGGGACATTTTCAAGAATAGCTATAACCCCTTTTCTTAAGAACTTTAGATGGATTAAGGAAATAAAATGAGTAAATTTGTTAACAGCATTAGAATTTCATTCTGAAATCTTTTCTACAGGTCGAAATGTGGCAGAAGACAGATGTCTATTTAAGGGGAAAGACCTTGCTACGAGTTGTCTTGCAGACTCTTAGACTGTCCTCAAAAGCAGTGTTATGATTGAGGATGCAAGGCACAGTTTCGGTTACCACCGTGTTTAATTTCAATGGGGAAAGTGAAATGGTGTCTCAAAGCACCAGATTGACTTTCCCTGAGCCTCTCCTTGGTTTTACATTCTTATAATTACAGGATACAGAAGACAGAAACTTGGCATTCATTTTATCTGTCGACTCTACATACTAGGAAATTGAGGCTCAGAGACAGGAAGTCATTAAGATAATTCATTATTTTATTACTTGACTAGAATGTTTTCAGAAAGGATGCAGAAAAGTAGAAATATTTGAAAGGCATTTAGGAATTGTAATAGTCAACACTAACTGGGCGTGGAGGTGTGCACCTGTAGTCCCAGCTACTTGGGAGGCTGAGGTGGGAGGATCACCTCAGCCTGGGAAATTGAGGCTGCAGTGAGCCAATTGAGGCCAATTGTGCCACTACACTCCAGCCTGGGTGATGGGAGTGAGATCATGTCTAAAAAAAAAAAAGTCAATGCTGATGGACTGGCCGGTGGTGGGCTAGGGGATTGGGTGCTGAGGGAGGGGGAAAATTCAAGGATGCTACTTGGGCCTTTAGCTTTGGTATCCGTGCAAATGGGAGGAGTTACTTTTGAAGGAGGACACAGGAGGAAAGGTATATCTGCAGAGAAAGATTGTGAGTTTAGTTTGGGGGTGTTGCATCTTGGGTGGCTTCATGAATCCAAGACAACGTATTACAATGGAACATAAGCAGAAGGAAAACCACAACAGTACTGAGTCATAAAAGTTAGTGAAGAGAGTTTTTCCAAGAGGGAGTTATTCTCATCCATAGCCTCTGTGAAGCCGACTAAGATACGGATGGAAACGTGTCTGTTACGTTTAGCTATAAGGAAGTTGTTGGTGACCTTGGCAAGTGGTGTTTCAATGGAGCATGGGTTAGAAGCCAAAGCAGTGAGCTGAGAAATGAGTGGGAGGAGAGGAAGTAGAAAAACGGAATGTAAACAACTATCAAGAAATTTGGGACGGTCAAGGAAAGGGGGAAAGTAGGGTCATACCTACCAGAGAAGATGTAGAAAAATGGTTTTATTTGATACAAGAGCGAGTTGGGCATGTTTAAGTGCTGATGGGAAAGGACCAATTTTTCTATGGAAGTAATTTTTCTCTTTTCTGGCTCCTGCCTTCTTTCTAAAGGTCTGTGTAGTTCCTGGAAATTGTGGAGCAGATCTTTTAGGAGCATCAGAATTCTCTCTTATGGATCCATTATCAGCTAACTTTTGACTACTAGCTCTTGTTATCAATCCATATGCCTGCATTCCCCATAGACTCCTTCCTGAATGCTCACACTCACGTTAGAAAAAAAGCGTCTCTCAAATTTGTTAGCAGGAGTAAAGAGAGCAAAAGCAATTTATCCACTTTTCAAATTGGCCTGGATGTGAGTTCAAACTGGGAAATTCTCATTTTAGATCAGTTTTGCAAGAAGATTTGAATAACATTATTTATCATTAATGTTAATCATGCATCTAACAACTGGCTCTATATTTACCTAGTGAGGTAAATATACATATATGTGTGTGTGTGTATATATATATAAAATTATTATTATTATTATTATTATTATTTTTGAGACGGAGTCTCACTCTGTTGCCCAGGCTGGAGTGCAGTTATGCCACCTCAGCTCACTGCAAGCTCCACCTCCCAGGTTCATGCCATTTCCTGCCTCAGCCTCTGGAGTAGCTGGGACTACAGACGCCCACCACTACGCCCAGCTAATTTTTTTGTATTTTCAGTAAAGACAGGGTTTCACCGTGTTAGCCAGGATGGTCTCGATCTCCTGACCTTGAGATCTGGCCGCCTCGGCCTCCCAAAGTGCTGGGATTACAGGTGTGAGCCACTGTGCCTGGCCTATACATATATATATGCCTGGCCTTGTAGATACAGGCTTTATTTCCTTACCACTTATTAAACTCTTCCTATGTGTCAGACACTGTGCCTAGTACTTTACTCACACTATCTTATGCCATTCCCACTGGAAGTCTATGAATTAGATTTATTATCTATTTTACAGAAGAAATGAGAACAAGAAAGATTAAATAACTTCTTTCAAGATGTGTCTATGAGTTGCAGCGTTGAGATTTGAACATGCTTTGGTTTGGTTTGGTTTCATTCCAGTGCCTCTGCTCTTAACACTTTACACACTACCTGCATCTGTTATTGTGCTTCCATGGGTAATGCTTCCCTCTTGCACTGGACTGAGGCAGAGTCTGCATTTTACTTGTCTTTTTCACTCCCTCTCAATTGCCTAGGAGGGAAGGCAAATCTGTTACTTATAGCTGCTTCACTCATTCCTCTGTCCATGGCAGACATCACTAGTCGATGATTACTTCACTTTGTCCCAGTAACCTATCTTGAGAATTCATCTCCCACTGTTCTACAAGAAGTCACTCCCAATTGGTTACAGATCAATCCAGTTAGCTGTTCCTGGCCTAGAACAATGCCTCTCACACAAATGTGCTTAGTAAACTGCTAGGGTGTTGCAATTTTCCTCATTTTACAGATGAAGAAATAATGATTAGAGAATTAAATGGTGAACCATTTACTGGAAGATATTAGGGCCCACCTCATTGGGTTTTTGTGAGGATTAATTGAATTTGAGCACAATTCAACTGGTGTCTTGGCACAAGAGTTAGCTATTATTACTGCTTCTCAAAACACACAGGTTGTACCCAGAAGAGGTAAATCCATTGAGACAGCAAGGTTGTCGCTGGGTGCCAGGGGCTTGGTAGGGAGTGGGAGGGAGAATGGGAGTAATTGCTTACTAGGTGTGGGGTTTTTTTTGTGTGGTGATAAAAACATTTTGGAACCAGATACATGGTTGTGCAACATTGTGACTATGCCAGTTGCAGTACAAAATAAATTGTGTGCTTCAAAATGGTTAATTTTGTGTTATGTGAATTCCGCTTCAATTTAAAAAAGTAACACAGGTTGTTACTTTTTCACCCTGGGCGTGAGTGCTGCCTTAAATTTTGCACCCTAGGTTCCTCAATCAATTTACCTTAGTCCTAGTGCCGGTAATGTAGCCAGAGGTTAGACCTAAGCCTTTGGTTCTCTAAATAAAGTGCCCTTTTTACTTTAATATGTTGCTTCAGAAGTCATGGAAAGTCCTTCCTCACTGGTGGATAGTGGTGTTAAGTGTGTGTTGAGAATTGCAGTTGGAGGCTGCAAAACAAGTGAATTGCTAAAGCCCTTCATAGTTTACAAAGCCATTTAAGAGAACAATGGGTTGCAAACAATAGGAACTTACTGTACGTTTAGTGACCTATCCAGTATGTGTAATAAACATGACTCAAGAGGAGGAGTCGGCCGGAAGGGAACTCTTAAACATTCACAGACAGAAACTTCCTGCACTTTGGGTCTCTCTTTACTGACTGCAAAGGAAACTCAAGACTTCAGAACCGGGTCTATAAAAAGCTAGGGGACACCATTTCACCTCCCTGGTCTGCAGGCAGCTCCACCAAGCTTGCTGTGGCATTTGGGAGCTGATGACTGCCTCAGAGAAGGCTAAATAGATCTTAAGGTGCAGTGGGAAGCAACTGGCAGAGTCCTTGTGAAAACAAATAAAACCTCAGATCTTCCACTGCTAATCTCTTTGCAGTTTGCTTTATTTATAACTGTGTAAATGTGTTGTAGCAACACCCCAGTTCGTAAACACAGCCACCTCATTGCTCATTAATGAACAGGAAGATATTAATAAACAGCCACCTCTCATTTCAAGGCAACTTGACATACAGAATTTACCTAAGAAATAAGGATTGCAGAAGAAGGTTTTGATTTATTACATGCCGTTCCTTGTGTTTGTTTTAAAGGAATGTGGGGGTGGCCTCGACCCGATTTCGGGGTCCTTGCCAGGGTCAAAGTGGGAAACCCAGAAGTCAGCCAGCGCCTTGTCGTCCAGGCTCTAAGGAACCAGTGAGCAGAGGAGAGTACACAGGGTGACTTTCAGTGCTCAGAAAACCTTTAAGACAGCTTGAAAATCTTTTCAGACTTATTTTCTTTCTTTTAGCAACATTATGAACCTTCTCCCTCTGCCACTGGGGACATAAAAATAAATGGCACAGTTTCTGCCCCTAAAAGCTCACAGTCTCATGGGGAAGATGGTCCCATAAGCAGCAACTGTAATGTGGGTGATAAGGATCATTCTAAAGTTTGCGGACTAAATACTAGGTGAGCAGAGAAGAGATGTTTGATTATGTTGGTCACTCTGGGGATGGGGGGTGTAGTATGGGGTGAGACTGGTGAGCGTTTGAGAAAAGAGATGACTTTTAAGCCGGATCTTGACAGTAAGGGTCAGAGTAGATGTGCTTATGTGTGGGTGTGAGTGTGGAGGCAGGCAAGAAAGTTGTCCAGAAAACACAGAACTCTGAGTTTCACTGAGTTTAGAAAGAGAGACTTTCATGGTTGGAATGTGGGAACCAGTTGGAGGGGCAGGTTGGGGAAAGAGTTTAATTGACCATATCTCACGTCCCTATTGCATCAGAGAGAAAAAACAAACATGTAGAACATTTAGGTGACCTACTTTACCTTCACAAAAATGAGAATGCAAGGAGTCATGGAAAAATGATGCCTAGGAGATGATCTTCTGAGATGCTAAGAAGGACAAAGCTTCCTGTTTTCCTTGGAGTACAGATGATTTTATAATAGCACGATTTTAGATGTCAGATGTCAGAAAACATACTACTGAGGGCCTGTCACAGCAAAAACGTTGTTGAGGGCAGGACTTGAATGTTAGACGCAGAGGCGCTGGTGTAGGGTGAAACAGGTCTCCAGCTTCTGGCCTCCATTTGTGGTCTTAGGTAGGATCGTGATTTCTTCACTTTCAATTTTCAGCAATTTTATTTTGAGATTTTGTTTCGGTGATGATTATTGTGATTTTCTTTTTTCTTTTCTTTTCTTTTTTTTGAGACAGTTTCGCTCTTGTTGCCCAGGCTAGAGTGCAGTGGTGCGATCTCAACTCACTGCAACCTTTGCCTCCCGGGTTCAAGTGATTCTCCTGCCTCAGCCTCCTGAGTAGCTGGGATTACAGGTGTGGGCTGCCAGGCCTGGCTAATTTTGTATTTTTAGTACAGACAGGGTTTCTCCATGTTGGTCAGGCTGGTCTCGAACTCCCGACCTCAGGTGATCTGCCCACCTCGGCCTCCCAAAGTGCTGGGATTGCAGGTGTGAGCCACTGCACCTGGCCTTGGTGATTATTTTCTATTATATATTTATCCATATTCACTTTAGATTTTAGGTTAGCAATATTTTTGTTCAAATACATTTTCTACACTTTGCAGGCTGATTTCATTGACCTAAGCTTAAACTTTTCTTTCCTTGGGGAATGTAGTATCATTTTTACCAAGGGACTCAGTGGAAAAATTCTACTTTATTCTGCAAATTCCTACCAGGTTCAAGTAATTTGAGTATTTCATATATCAATTAAAATTCCATTTGCCAGAATTCAGAAATTGAAATCTATTATTTATTACTATTTTTTTTTTTTTAGAGACAGGGTTTTACTCTGTCACCCAAGCTGGGGTGCAGTGGCAGGATCATAGCTCACTGCAGCCCCCAACTTCCAGGCTCAAGTGATCCTCCCACCTCAGCCTCCCAAGTAGCTGGGACCACAGGCTCACACCGCCACCCTGGCAAATTTTTTTTTTTTTTTTTTTCAGAGATGGGGTCTCCCTATATTGCTCAATTTGGTCTTGAACTCCTGGTCTCAAGCGAGCCTCCCACCTATGCCTCCCAAAGTGCTGAGATCACAGGTAGGAGTCATCATACCCAAATAGAAATTGAAATATATGTGCTAAATATTCACCCTTTGCCAATTGAAATGAGCTGTTTATCTCTCTCTATTCTGCTCTGTGCCCAGCACTTCCTGGACTTTCCTTGCTTGTTGGCGTCTAAGGCACTCTGAGGCAACCACTCCCTCCACCCCGCAACCCACTCATCCCCACCCCACTGATCCTGCCAGGCAAACCAACCAAAGATGGTGGGATTGCCTAGCCTAAGCATTACTAGGGCTCCTGCTGTCTTTGGTTGGTTTGCTAATTCCTTAAGAGCCCCACCCACATCTTTGTAAACAGTATCTTCATTGAACTCTCCTTAATTGCTGTCTTTGAAAGCATGGTTTCTTGCAGACCGAACTGATGCATTATTTAGGTGTGCTCACAAAGTATATTGAAGATTACATATTGATGCTTTGCATTTATATGTTAAGCTTATTAAATAAGCTGAATTTAGTAAGGTGCAATTAGGAAACTGCATTTTTCTTTACATAAAAAATGTATTGCTTGATGACTTGTGATATAGAAATTTAAAACTATAATGTAAAACTTTAAAAAATGTTTCCACAACGAGTGTAAAATAATATTCTTTTGGATTTTTCTTCCTCACGTCTGGAAAACAGCTTCAACGAGGTTTTGTGTTTTTTGTTTCTTTCTTTTTTCTTTTTTTTTGAGTTTCACTCTGTCATCCAGGCCTGAGTACAGTGGTACTATCTCAGCACACTGCAACCTCCACCTCCTGGGTTCAAATGATTTGTGTGCCTCAGCCTCCCAAATAGCTGGGACTATAGGCACACGCCACCATATCTGGCTAATTTTTTTGTATTTTTAGTAGAGAGGGAGTTTCACCATGTTGGCCAGGCCGGTCTTGAACTCCTGACCTCAGGTAATCTGCCCGCCTTGGCCTCTCAAACTGCTGGGATTACAGGTGTGAGTCTCCGTGCCCGGCCTAGCAAGGTTATTTTATATCAGTAGAGAGTGATGTTTTCAGGTACTTGGAAGCCCAGTTCAACCTAAATAAATCTTTCATCCTTCATACAACTTAAAAGTTTCCTCCAACCTCCCACCGTCTGCCCAACAAAATCCTGATGCAAAGCTTGGGTTCAGCAGTGGGAAGGATAGGCAACATCTGTTCTTTTACTTTCCCTTCCTCTCCTGTCTCCCCTATACTCCAAGATTGTGGCTCTTGATAACTATCCAGTTTAAGAATAAGATACCAGCTTCTGACAAGCACCAGCACTGTATGAGTGATCTGCTTAAAAGCCTACCTCTCTTGGCTCAGGGGGAGACCATCCATCTCTTATCTCTACATAAAAATTCAACTTTGAAAACTTTCTTCCTAATGAATCTCTAGTTTTCTTTTTTATAGGCTGCTGGAGAGAACTGCAATGGATAAGTTTGGCCCCCTCTTAGTAATTCCTGAGAGGGTTTGTCCATGCCTCTGTAGGAGGACTCTGTCACCTGTGTCAACAGCTTTGAGACTGTAGCTAAAATTGTGAGAGATCAGAAAATGTCTCATCTTACATCCTGTTATGTTTGCATATATTAAAATGCATATTGAGAGAAGGAAACAGGACTACATAAATGGAAGGAAGAAAGTGAGAAAAAGAAAAGATTATCAGCAAAATGGAGCGAAAGAAAAACAAGGGGAAGTGGAGAGGAAAAAAGAAGAAGACAGACTCCTAACTTAGATGTCTTGAAATTCCTCCTAACATCTTGCCTTGCATTAGTTGACTCTTAGTTTATGGTTGCCTTTGGATGTTAAAGCCTAATATTTTATTTGGAAAGAGTCTAATATAGTGAAATAAGTGATTTTTTTTCTTTCTTTCTTTTTTTTTTCTTTTAAGACAGAGTCGCTCTGTCGCCCAGGCTGGAGTGCAGTGGTGTGATCTCGGCTCACTGCAACCTCCACCTCCTGGGTTCAAGCGATTCTCCTGCCTCAGCCTCCCGAGTAGGTGAGACTACAGGCACCCACCACCATGCCCAGCTAATTTTTGTATTTTTAGTAGAGATGGGGTTTCACAATACTGGCCAGGCTGGTCTCAAACTCCTGACCTTGTGATCCACCCACCTCGGCCTCCCAAAGTGCTGTGATTACAGGCGTGGGCTGCTGTGCCCAGCCTAAGCGATAATTTTAAAGTGAAGAAAAGGCATTTGGGAACCCTGCACTAAATTGCTAAAATAATATTATTATTATTTTTGGAGTTGGAGTCTCGCTCAGTCACCCAGGCTGGAGTGCGGTGGCGCCATCTCGGCTCACTGCAAGCTCCTCCTCCCGGGTTCCCGCCATTCTCCTGTCTCAGCCTCCCGAGTAGCTGGGACTACAGGCGCCCGCCACCACGCCCGGCTAATTTTTTGTATTTTTAGTAGAGACGGGGTTTCACCGTGTTAGCCAGGATGGTCTCGATCTCCTGACCTCGTGATCCGCCCTCCTTGGCCTCCCAAAGTGCTGGGATTACAGGCGTGAGCCACCATGCCCAGCCAAAATTATTTTTTAATTGTAGCAGACATTGAAATTATTCTTCTACTACCCATTTCAGTTCCCTTGAGTGACAGCCATGATGTTTAGGAGTGGATCCAGAAGAGGGACCTCATTTTCTAGATCACTGAGAATAATTCCATTTCCTTGTCACAGGGATTGATACAGATTTAAGTCAATCAGAGGATGGTACTTCCCTAGCTACAGAAATAGGATCAGAATCTATGGCCCTATCACCCGGCACGTGCCTGATCTCAGAAGTTAAGCAGGGTTGGGCCTGGAAAGTGCTTGGATGGGAGAAATAGGATCAGGGTAGTCCAATCAGAGTGAAGCTTGGGGCTTTTGTATGGCGGTCCTAAAAACTGGCCTTGGCCTTAGCTCTGTGTTGGATGTGAAGGACAAACCACCGCGAATGCTGTTAGCAGTCATTTTATGAGGCCAGCCTGAGAACAAAGCCAACATTTAGAGGCAGGCTAAAACTGAGGATTGCAGGAAAAACTGAGCCAGAGCCTGGACCAAACCATCCCTGGATCAAGCCGTGAAAAGTCCTGTGGACTTTTCAGTTACGGGAGCCAGTAAATTCCCTTAATTGTTTAAGCCAGTTGAACAGCTTTTCTGTTACTTGCCACAGAAATAATCTCAATCGATAACTTCTTTGTTGTGCTTGAGTAATTTAGACTTAATTGAAACAAACAGGCCTCATTAAAAAAAGGATACATTTATAGCTTCAGAATATAAAATACATTTATTGTTTTTGTTATATGCATATTGTAAAGGATCAAAACTAAAGTCCCAAAAGCCAAACCTCACTGTCTCATTCACAAAGAATATGGGCTATGAAATTTTAAGAAAAGCAAAGCGTTATAATTAAAGTTGTCTGAAGATAAAGAAAAAATTATGGATGAGCCAAAGCTGAAGCAGTTTGAAAGAGCAGCAGCTATTTTGACAAACTTCTGCCGAGCTAGGCAGAATAGAAATGAAGAAAAATGGATACCAGTTTAAGATCTGCGATTTGCTAGTTTCTTTCGTGTATATTATCACACTGAATTCTTACAATAAGCCTTTGAGATTGCAATTATCCCCTCCCCCACCTCACCACCATTTGTGGAAAGAGGCTCAGAGAGGAAAAGTAATTTTTTTAAGATCATATAGTTATTTAGTATCAGAGGCAGGATTTGAGTGCAGATTATGCTCTTTCTACAAACTTGCTGTTTCCTTATGATATATAGCTGGAAACTGTAGGGGTCCTTAATGCCAGCCAGGGTTGGAACAACTTAGCTGAAACTGTCATCCCCTGGTTTTGGATACATTTAGCAGTTGCTCCATGTGCTGGAGGTGCCTTATACTTAAGATCCTAAGCTTTAGCTATTTTGGATATTATTTAATTTACAAACAAGACTGGCCTGTTGCCTTGGGAATTGCAAATGCAAGGAAAGAATTGGACTCAGTAGTGTTTGCCTGCACATAACCTAACCAAACATAGGCTGCCTTATTCTGATGCATTGCCTCCTTCTTGTTTTTCTAAAAAGATTCACTAACCCTCTGCCAATATGATAAGTGTTGGGGGAAATGAGTTTCTGAATTGTCATTCTAGGAATTGCCTTTTGCAGCTGAAACTTCACCACTTAGTTAAGCCCTCCCTTGCCATCTGCTCGGCTCCAAAACTGCTGCAAAGGTTGAGAGGAACTGCTAAAATTACAAAAAACCGTATCTATGATAGAAATTCCATGGCATGAAATCTTCTCATTTTTACATCTTGTTGAACACTGGCTTCAGAGGACTATACTCTTAAGATCACCAAGGATACTGTCTTCAAAGGCAGTCCTTTCATCAACAGACGATTGTTCACAAAAATTCATCTGGACCAACCTCATAGTCCATGCTTGCAAACTCATCTCGTCCCCAGCTCTGGGGCCAACCAAGTCTGAGAGAATCCAAGGAAACCTGAATCACTTTTGACAGCTTACTATTATCTTAGTCTGTTGGTACATATGAAACTAACTTACACAGTGCTGGGCACACAGTAGGCGTTGTTCCTCAGGTCTAATTGGTAGATTTGCCCTCATGTTTATGAGCAAATTCATTATCTTGTGATCTTGTTCAAGAATCAAGATCATTATCTTTTCTCTGCATCTCCAGTCTATAATTTGTCAAGAACTGAAGTTTCTTTTTTTTTCTTTCTTTTTTTTTTTGAGATGGAGTCTCACTCTGTCACCCAGGCTGGAGTGCAGTAGTGGGATCTTGGCTCACTGCAATCTCTGCCTCCTAGGTTCAAGTGGTTCTCCTGCCTCAGCCTCCCAAGTAGCACAGGAATGTGCCACCACACCTGGCTAATTTTTGTATTTTCAGTAGAGATGGTTTTACCATGTTGGCTAGGCTGGTCTTGAACTCCTGACCTCGGGTGATCCACCCACCTCGACCTCCCAAAGTGCTGGGATTACAGGCGTGAGCCACCGCACCCGGCCAAGAACTGAAGTTTCTTTTATGATCACTTCAGTCCATGTAAAGGCCTGGCTAGGTCTTTCATACTTGATTCCATGTCTCTCTAACTTTACTCATTCAGTATGAGTGTTTATTAGATAATTTTTGCCAGTGTTAATGCTTGTCATGGAGATCCAAAGTGTCATGTTCCCTAGAAGCAAAGATTGAGATGGGAATTCTTAGGCAAGTGATTTAGTGAGGGAATGCTGCAAAGGTAGGAGGGATACAGTATAAGGTAGGGGAAGAAGCAAGGCAATGATGTGATTTGATGGGGCACTATGGAAAGTGAATTATACCCATACAGGTTATTCTCCCCGTCAGCAAAGGTGCTGGGCTGTGACACCCCTGCCATCACCAGTAATTGGCTATGGACCACCCGAGAGCAGGGATGAGTGAAAGCCCAGGCAGACTCTCCAGCTTCTCTAGGCCAAATGTATGAGCATGTGTACTGGTGAACACGGTTGTGTGATGATTTTTGTGTACTCTGGGCACTTTTGCCTTCTAAAGGCTCCTTCCTTCATTAAACAATATATTAAAAAATTAAGGTGGTGGGGCTGGGCGTGGTGGCTCATACCAGTAATCCCAGCACTTTGGGAGGCCAAGGCCGGTGGATCATGAGGTCAGGAGATCGAGACCATCCTGGCTAACACTGTGAAACCCCGTTTCTACTAAAAATATACAAAAACTTAGCCAGGCATGGTGGCGGGCGCCTATAGTCCCAGCTCTTTGGGAGACTGAGGCAGGAGAATGGCGTGAACCCAGGAGGAGCAGCTTGCAGTGAGCCGAGATCACACCACTGCACTCTAGCCTGGGCGACAGAGGGAGACTCCGTCTCAAAAGAAAAACATAAAAAAAAAAAAAAAAATTAGGTTGGTGGGCTGGGCATGATGGCTCACACCTGTAATTCCAGCGCTCTGGGAGGCCGAGGTGAGCAGATCACCCAAGCTCAGGAGTTGGAGATCAGCCTGCCAACATGGTGAAACCCCATCTGTACTAAAAATACAAAATTAGCCGGGAGTGGTGGTGTGAGCCTGTAATCTCAGCTACTTGGGAGACTGAGACAGGAGAATCGCTTAACCCAGGAGGTGGAGGTTGCAGTTAGCTGAGATAGCGCCACTGCACTCCAGCCCGTGCAATAACAGAGAAACTCCATCTCAAAAAAAAAAAACAACAAAATTAGGGTGGTGATGACCCCAACATTCCGTCTGAATGCCTGTGCTGAAACCCAGAGGCGGTTTCTGAACCACTGCATAAAAAAGCATTAAAAATAAGTTTTATGACTGCATTGATATACATATGAATATAATCCAGGTTGGATTATATTTGTTTATTTATTTTTAGATTTTGAAAGAGATTAAAACATTTTCATGGGTTTCTAAAAGCATCATGGGACCTTGGCTTTGTGCCTACTGTGTGTAATGGATAAACTGGCCCTGTTAGTGAAGGTGGAATCATTGGAGAGCCAGCCCCGTGTGGTTCACGGATGCTGGAGTGCCAAGTGTGTAGCTGGTTATGTGTCTGGTCTTTCCTTCCATTTGCTACCTGCCTGGATTCCAACTAACCCTATCACCTTCTTTTTCTAAAGTCCGTGCTCTTCTGAGACTGTACTGGGTTGAATAACAGTGTCCCCCCCAAATTTATGTCCTCCTGGAACTTCAGGATGTATCTTGTTTAGAAATAGAATCCTTGTAGATATAATTAGTTAAATTTAGGTGAATGTCCTGAATTAGGGCCCTAAATTAAATGACTGGTGTCCGTGGAAGTGGAGAGAACACAGCAGCGTCACAGCCATTGACTATGGAGGCAGAGATTGGAGTGATGTAGCCAGAAGCCAAGGAAAGCCAAGTTTCCCAGCAACTATCAGAAGCTAGAAGAGAGGGATGAACAGTTTCTTCTTTAGAGCCTTCAGAGGGAGCATGCACCTGCTGACACCTTGATGCTGGATTTCTAGCCTCCAGAGTGATGAGAGAATAATTTTTTTTTTTTTTTGAGAGGAGTCTTACTCTGTTGCCCAGGCTGGAGTGCAGTGACACGATCTTGGCTCACTGCAAACTCTGCCTCGTGGGTTCATGCCATTCTCCTGCCTCAGCCTCCTGAGTAGCTGGAACTACAGGTGCCCACCACCACAACCGGCTAATTTTTTGTAGTTTTAGTAGAGACGGGGTTTCACCATGTTGGCCAGGATGGTCTCAATCTCCTGACCTCGTGATCCACCCGCCTCGATCTCCCGAAGTACTGGGATTATAGGTGTGAGCCACCACGCCAGGCCTAAATTTTGTTGTTTTAAGTCACCTAGCTTGTGGAACTTTGATATGGCAGCCCTAAAAACTAACACAAAGTATCTCTGCAAATGTCTTGTTTGAATCTTAGGCCTCTCTGGCTTTGACTGTCTGGGTACTGTTGGGCCCAGACTCCTAAACTCTTTGCCCATTACTTTCTAGAGCTTGCTGTCCACTTCCCAGCACAGATATTTAATCCTGCAGTACTGAAGAGCAAGCAGAGAGTTGTTCAGGTCAGAGAAGTTGCCAAGGTAGCTTTCACCCTACCAGAGTAGCTCCCTTCCTTCATTTCATCACACTTACATCAGCAGTGCTGGATGCCAGAAGAAAATGTAACAATGTCTTCAAAGTTCCAAAGAAAATTATTTGCTTTTGAAGACAGGAAGAGGAGAGGAAGAGAGGTGCACTTGTTTAGTATCTTTCTCTTATCCCCAATTCAGAAAGAATAGCCATAAATACCCAGTCCCTAAAACTAAATCCTTCCTAGTTTTTAAGCTATTTAACAACAACAAAAAATTGGTTGAGAAATACAAGCAGGCTGGGGGCGGTGGCTCACGCCTGTAATCCTAGCTCTTTGGGAGGCCAAGGCAGGTGGATCATGAGGTCAAGAGTTCAAGACCAGCCTGGCCAACATGATGAAACCCCGTTTCTAATAAAAATACAAAAATTAGCTGGGCATGGTGGCGTGCGCCTGCAGTCCCAGCTACCCGGGAGGCTGAGGCAGGAGAAGAGAATTGCTTGAACCCAGGAGGCAGAGGTTTCAGTGAGTTGAGAACACACCACTGCACTTCAACCTGGGTGACAGAGCAAGACTGTGTATCACAAAAAAAAAAAAAAAAAGAAAAGACAAAAAAGAAATACATGCAGATATGAAGATGATATGCTGCAAAATCTCATAGACTATGTGTTACTTGAGGAGAAGGACCATATCTTTTTACTCAGTGCTCAGCATCTAGTACAGTAACTGGAATATCATAATTTTCCAGCTATGGCATTGATTACCAAACTTATTTAGCTCACATGGGTCACTGGGCAGATGTCCGGAGCTGCAGCACATGCACAAACCCTGAAGTTGCATCATTTGAATAGGATCTTGGTTTCTTTGGTGACATGTGTGAATGAATACTTATGTTCTCCAGGTAGTACCTCCTGGTTTGATCTTGAAAACTCTTGAACAAGTCTTCAGGATCAAATACTCTCCACTTATCTGTTGATATACTTGCCCTTTAGATATAGTAAGAATTCAGGAACACCAGTACAAAGTCAACATTTGACAAGGGAAAATTTTTGTAAGTGATTTAACACACTTTATTTCTAGTAAGTTTTTGGATATGAAAAGTAATTTTAACGATTTACTGAGTACTTAGTATAAACTGGGACTATGCTAAGCACTGTCTATGTAGCATGTCACTTAATCATCATAACTAGCCTATGAGTTTGTAAATTATCATTGTTTTCTTGGTGAAAAAATTGAAATATAGATGGATTAGTAAATATGCCTATATGTGGCAAAGGTGGGATTCAGATGGTTGCTTTCCTAAATGAAAAACACTGTGCCAGTCGGGCGTGGTGGCTCATGCCTATAATCCCAGCATTTTGGGAGGTTGAGGCAGGTGGATCACCTGAGACCAGGAGTTCGAGACCTGCCTGGGCAACATGGTGAAGCCCTGTCTCTACTGAAAATACAAAAATGAGCCAGGTGTGGTGGCGTGTGCCTGTAATCCCAGCTACTTAGGAGGCTGAGGCAGGAGAATCGCTTGAACCCAGGGGGCAGAGGTTATAGTGAGGTGAGATCCAGCCACTGCACTCCAGCCTGGGCAACAGAGTGAGACCCTATCTCAAAATCAACAACAACAACAACAACAAACAAAACAAAAACAAAAACAAAAACAAAAACAAAAAACACTGTGCTGATGAAGCTGCAGCTTTAGTGTACTGAAAATCATCTAAGGGAGTTTAGGCCAGGCGCGGTGGCTCACGCCTGTAATTCCAGCACTTTGGGAGCTGAGGTGGGTGGATCACGAGGTCAGAAGATTGAACCATCCCGGCTAACACGGTGAAACCCCGTCTCTACTAAAAATACGAAAACTTCGCCTGGCGTGGTGGCAGGCGCCCGTAGTCCCAGCAACTCGGGAGGCTGAGGCAGGAGAATGGCGTGAACCCGGGAGGCGGAACTTGCAGTGAGCCGAGATGGCGCCACTGCACTCCAGCCTGGGCGACAGAGGGAGATTCCATCTCAAAAAAAAAAAAAAAGAAAAAAAAGAAAATCATCTAAGGGAGTTTAACAAAAATGCAGATTGTTAGGTTTCACTCCTAGAGAATCAATGAGTCTCAGGCTCAAGAATCTGCATCTTTAACTATAACCCCGGTGACTTGGATCAAGTGGTCCATGAACCACACTTTGAAAAGTACTGCTCTATACTATGAGATGCCAAACACACAGTGTGAATTATTTTGTATCCAACAATATTTTATTCAATACAAGTTTGCCCCTTGTGGATGTCTTGCTGTTCCCGCACCATTCATTGTAATGACCTTTCTTTCTCCACTGCTTGTGGTTTCATTTTTGTCGTAAATCAAGTGTCCGTATGTACTCAAGTTCTAGGTATGACTCTCCTATTTTATTCTCTCTATATAATCCCTATCATCATCCATTGTAAACACACTTTGAGAAATTCTTCTGTGGATCAAAGGGCAAGAAACCTTGGAACACCCCATGAGTCATTTTATGAGTGGGCATAATATCAGTAAAATTTAGAGGTGGTCATTTAGAAAGCAGTGCCCAGCATTTCCTGGAATCCTCATTTAAATACATCCATATGATCTACCAAATACAATTTCTGATGTTTTCAGAAATCTGTGTATAGTTCAGTAATACCCAGGAACTACTCTGTTTCCCTCTTCATTTTCATTGCTTTCCTTCCCCAAAACCTCTTTTGCCAAATCAGTAGTACAACATTTTGGAAAACAAGTCCTTTTTTATTAAGAGCACCTTATCTCACATTCAAACATCATCAGGAAAGAAAGATAAAATATAGACTTCGTAGTATTTATCTCTCAGCTGTTGTACATTTGAACAAAGGTTTCACCTCCCAGCAATTTGCTACTGCCTCAAATAGGGTACCTGTTGTAAGTGTAGCTTGACTGAGTTCGATTTAAAAATGAGAAAAAAGGCCCGGTGTGGTGGCTCACGCTTGTAATCCCAGCACTTTGGGAGGCCGAGGCGGGCGGATCACAAGGTCAAGAGATTGAGACCATCCTGGCCGACATGGTGAAATGTCATCTCTACTAAAAATACAAAAATTAGCCGGGCATGGTGGTGCACACCTGGAGTCCCAACAACTCAAGAGGCTGAGGTGGTAGAATTGCTTGAACTCAGGAGGCAGAGGTTGCAGTGAGCCAAGATTGTGCCACTGCACTCCAGCCCAGACTGGCGACAGAGCAAGACTCCATCTCAAAAAAAAAAAAAAGAGAAAAAAACCCCTCGATATATTGTACATATTTGTTCCCTGGAAAAAGAGACTTCTGTTTAAATGTAGTTTAATACCAGCAAAGTAATTTTGTCAAACAAGCTCTTAAAAACAAATTTTAGGCCAGGCACGGTGGCTCACGCCTGTAATCCCAGCACTTTAAGAGGCCAAGGCAGGCGGATCATGAGGTCAGGAGTTTAAGACCAGCCTAGCCAAGATGGTAAAACCCCATCTCCACTAAAAATACAAAGCTTAGCCGGGCGTGGTGGTGGGAGCTTGTAATCTCAGCTACATGGGAGGCTGAGACAGAAAATTGCTTGAATGCGGGACGCAGAGGTTGCAGTGAGCCGAGATCGCGCTACTGCACTCCAGCCTGGGCGACAGAGTGACACTCCATCTCAAAAAACAAAACAAAACAACAACAACAGCAACAACAACAAAACAAAAAAATCTTATTTTTATAATATTATATAAAACAAGTTAAAAAGATTGCATTTGTGATGAATCACAGGTGAGGAAACTGAGGCACACAGCTGTGAAATTACTTAGCTAAAACCATGAAGGAAATTGTATAAACAACAGGTGATTTCACTGCATTGCTTTTCAGTGAGTTCTGAGGTTGGAGGCAGTCACCCAGCTGGATTCCCAGGGAGGGCAGCAGCCTTCCATTAGAAATAGTTCAGGCTCGCAATACCAAGTTTCCATTTATATCTGTAGTTGTGGATAGTCAAGTGGTGACCCAGCTGGTCACAGGAAAAGTGTGTGGGCTAAATGAAGGGTTGCTATTCGGATGATTACAGTATCACCACCTCCAATTCTGAACACTAATACCTCAACAGCACAGAAAGGGACTTTTTGTTTTGTTTTGTTCTTCAGTGTAGGGGGTGTGATGGCCTCAGAATGAGCCATGTTATGTGGCATATACCATTTCTCCATTCTCTGTCAGTAAGAAACCCAATGACTAAGTGTTGAAAGAATTTCAATTACTCTGTAGCCAACTGCCCAGCACGTGGGACCTCAGCTGATGAACTGATGATCAACTGGGGAGAAGCAAATAGGTTTGGAGACTTAAGAAGTCACCGATAGCTACCATGCTAATGGCAGAAGTGCATGCGCCCTCCTCTTTCTGCTCAGACAGCATATTCTCTACTTTTCTTTCTTTCTTTTTTTTTTTTTTTTGAGACAGGGTCTCACTCTGTCACCCAGTCTGGAGTGCAGTGGCATGATCTTGACTCACTGCAACCTCCACTTCCCAGGCTTAAACAATCCTCCCACCTCAGCCTCCCGAGTAGCTGGGATTATAGGCATGTGCTACCATGCCCGGCTAATTTTTGTATTTTTAGTAGAGATGGGGTTTTGCCATGTTGGTCAGGCTGGTCTCAACTCCTGGGCTTAACTGATCCACCTGCCTCAGCCTCCCAAAGTGTTGGAATTACAGGCGTCAGCCACTGCACCCAGCTTCTCTACCTTTTGAGCATAATTAGCTGAAAATTTCCTCCAGTAGTGTGCATGATTATCCCAATGACTGGTACTTTCTCTGTGCTAGTCTAGTCATATTTTATTGTCATATTAGAAATAAAGGTCATTATGTTAATGGTTGAAGTGGATGTTTTTGGTAACCATTGTCCCAGACGGGGGAGTGGGCAGTGCTGGGGAACAGGATGGTGAGTCATATCTGTAAGAGAAAAGGAAATTCCCTTTGAACATATTTCTCAAGCTTCCCTGATAATATGGGTTACCTGCAGTGTTGGTTAAACATACAGATTTCCAGGCTTTTCCTTTGGAGATGCTGATTCAGTAAGATTGAGATATGTCCCTGGAACATGTATTTTTAACAACCAGGTGATTTTTGTCATTAGAGAAGTGTGGGAAGCACTACCCTACGAAGTATGATTTTGAAAAAGTGGTCAGAGACCGGGAGTCCCTGATTCCCAAATATCCACCATCGTTGCCTTGGAGTATTTCTCTCTTTCTTACCACTTTCTCAAACCTCTACTGTCTACCTCCCACTAATTACCATTCAGTCCCACCTGGTTGTCTTATTCTTACCTCAAATTTTATCGTGTCCTCATCATTTCACCTCTATCAACAATTTGCATTTCATTTCAAGTCAAACCCATTCTACACACTGAGTCACAGTGGCACCAAGTGATTTGCTAGTCCACCCTATATCATGCTCTTCAAACCTTTTTACGTTTCCACATTGCATTTTCTGCATACACTGCCTTCTCTCACTATTCAGCCCATTGCACTTCTGTTTCTTCTTCAAGAGTTCATACATCATTTCCTTAGGGAAAGCTGGCTAACCATATGCAGAAACATGAAACTGGACCCCTACCTATATCACATAGACAAAAATTAACTCAAGATGGATTAAAGACAAATGTAAGACCTCAAACTATAAAGTTTCTAGAATAAGATCTAAGAAATTCCCTCTGGACATCAGCCTTGGCAAAGAATTTATGACCAAGTCCTCAAAAGCAATTGCAGCAAAAATAAAAATTGACAACTGAGACCTAATTAAACTAAAGAGCTTCTGCACAGAAAAAAAGAAAAAGAAAAAGAAAAAAAAAAAACTATCAAAAGAGTAAACAGACAACCGACAAAATGGCAGAAAATTCTCAAACTATGCATCTGATAAAGGATTAATATCCAGAATCTATAAGAAACTTAAATCAACACAAAAAAACCCATAAATCCATTAAAAAGTAGGCAAAGGACATGGACAGATACTTCTTAAAAGAAGACATACAAATGGCCAACAAAAATATAAAAAAATGCTCAGCATCACTAATCATCAGAGAGATTCAAATCAAAACTAGAATGAGATACCATCTCACATCAGGCAGAATGGCTATTAGTAAAAAGTAAAAACACAACAGATGCTGTCAAGGCTGTGGGGAAAAGGGAACGCTTATACACTGTTGGTGGGAATGTAAATTATAGGTTAGTGCAAAAGTAACTGCAGTTTTACTGCAATGGCAAAAACCTCAGTTGCTTTTGCACCAACCTAATAGTTAAGCCACTGTGGAATCAATTTGGAGATTTGTCAAAGAACTAAAAGTAGAGCTATCATTTGACCCAGCAATCCCATTACTGAATATATACCCAGAGGAAAATAAATCATTCTACTAAAAAGACACATGCACTCATATATTCATTGCAGCACGATTCATAGTAACAAAAACATGGAATCAACCTGGGTGTCCATCAGTGGTGGACTGGATAAACAAATCACGGTTATAATCCCAGCACTTTGGGAAGTCAAGGCGGGCGGATCATGAGGTCAGGAGTTCGAGACCAGCCTGGCCAACAGAGTGAAACCCCGTCTCTACTAAAAATACGAAAATTAGCTGGGCATGGTGGTGCACACCTGTTGACCCAGCTACTCGGCAGGCTGAGGCAGGAGAATCACTTGAACCCGGGGGGCAGAGGTGTTGGTGAGAGATCATGCCACTGCACTCCAGCCTGGGTGACAGAGTAAGACTCTGTCTCACCAAAAAAAAAAAAAAAAAAAAAAAAAGTGGGACATATACACCATGGAATACTATGCAGCCATAAAAAGAACAAAATCAAGTTCTTTTCAGCAATGTGGATGCAGCTGGAGGCTATTACCCTAAATGAATTAACACAGAAACAGAAATCCAAATGCTGCAGGTTCTTACCTGTAAGAGGGAGCCGAACATTGGGTACTCATGGACACAATGGGACGCAGATGAGAACAATAGACACTGGGGACTCCAGAAGGAGGGTGGAAGGGATGGGGAAGGGGCTGAAGAACTTCCTGTTGGGTACTATGTTCACTCTCTGGGTGATGGAATCATTTATACCCTACACCTCAGCATCAAGTAATATACCCATATAATAAAGCGGCACATGTACCCACCGAATCAAAAATAAGAAATGGAAAACAAAAAATAAATAAAACTGAAAATAAAATAAAAGGAAGTCTTCTGCAGCTCCTCCAGGAGGAGTTAATTCTTGCCTCTGTCTCCTGACACTTTGGATTTCTCTTGTCTAGAATGCAGGGTGTATTGTCATTATTTGTTTTCTTGTCTGTGTCTCTCAGTAGGCAGCATGCGTAGGGACAATGCCTTCATCTTTATATTCCAGTGCCTAGCAGAGTATACGGTGGGAATTTTAGAGATATTTGCTGAGCAAACTTTAGGCTTAATAACTTTATAGAATGATTACTATCAGATAAAAAAGATATGGGTTAATTCAAAGGAAAAAAGTCATATGAAAAAGACACATGTACACATATGTTTATAGTAGCACAATTTGCAATTGCAATGGTATGGAACCAATCTAAGGGCCTATCAAGCAATGAATGAGTAAAAAAAAAATATAGTATATATACACCATAGAATACTACTTAGCCCTGAAAAGGAACGAAATAATATTTTTTGCAGCATCTTAAATGGAGCTGGAGGCCATTATTCCAAGTTAAGCAATTCAGGAATGGAAAACCCAGTATCTTATATTCTCCCTTATAAGTGGGAGCTAAGCTATGAGGATTCAAAGGTATCAGAATGAGGTAATGGACTTTGGGGACTCAGAGAGGAAGGGTTGGAAAAGGGTGAGGGATAAAATACTACATATGAGGTACTGTGTACACTGCTTTGGGGATGGGTGCACCAAAATCTTAGAAATCACCACTAAAAAACTTATCCATGTAACTAAAAACACCTGTACCCCTATTGAAATAAAAGCTATTGAAATAAAAATGGGCCGGGCGCGGTGGCTCATGCCAGTAATCCCAGCACTTTGGGAGGCCAAGGCAGGCGGATCACGAGGTCAGGAGACAGAGATCATACTGGCTAACACAGTGAAACCCAGTCTCTATTAAAAATACAAAAAATTAGCCGGGCGTGGTGGTGGGCGCCTGTAGTCCCAGCTACTCGGGAGGCTGAGGCAGGAGAATGGCGTGAACCCAGGAGGCAGAGCTTGCAGTGAGCCGAGATTGCACCACTGCACTCCAGCCTGGGCGACAGAGAAAGCCTCCTTCTCAAAAATAATAATAATAATAAAATAAATAAATAAAAATGAAAACGTTATGGGTTTATTTATGTAACTCCAGGTATTCATTCATTCATGGGTCCATTTGTTTATATGCTAAGCATATAATTGGAGAGATGCGTATTTTTTCTTAACATTTTCTTTTTTTCTTTTTCTTTTCTTGGGTTAACTTCAGCCTGAATAGAAATAAATATAAACTAATTATATAATGAATGAAAGATTTACTGCAGTGAAATAGTGCCAAGAAGGACATGCACTGGGGACAGTGGAAGTTAAGAGTGTGGGGTGAGTGCTGCTGATGAAAAGAAATGGTCTAGGGAAAAGGGGAGTGCAGAGCCTTCCAGGCCCAGGAAACAGTCTGCTCAAAGACCTGGGTGGAAGGGAGCATAGTCAGACTGGGAACCTTAAGACAGTGTGTCTGGAGCAGAGAGAGCAAGTGGACCTATGTCCAGAAGAAAGACTTTTCCCAGGTTCTCACAGGCCCTTTTAGGAAGCTTTGTCTTTATTTTTTTGTTGTTGTTGTTTGTGAGACGGAGTCTAGCTCTGCCGCCGAGGCTGGAGTGCAGTGGCGCCATCTCGGCTCACTGCAAGCTCCGCCTCCCGGGTTCACGCCATTCTCCTGCCTCAGCCTCCCGAGTAGCTGGGACTACAGGCGCCCGCCACCAGGCCTGGCTCATTTTTTTGTATTTTTAGTAGAGACCGGGTTTCACTGTGTTAGCCAGGATGGTCTCCATCTCCTGACCTTGTGATCTGCCCGTCTCGGCCTCCCAAAGTGCTGGGATTACAGGCGTGAGCCACCGCGCCTGGCCTAATTTTTTGTATTTTTAGTAGAGACAGAGTTTCACTGTGTTAGCCAGGATGGTCTAGATCTCCTGACCTCGTGATCTGCCCGCCTCGGCCTCCCAAAGTACTGGGATTACAGGCGTGAGCCACCGTACCCGGCCTGCCTTTATCTTAAATGCAGAGAGAAACCAGTAAAACTTGGAGTGGTTTTGGTACGTGTGCTGTTACATTTTCGTGGGAATTACATTGGCCAAATGATAATTTGCTCTATTGTTTATTTTTGTGTTGACCACGCCAGCTTCTTTAGGACAGGAACCATAGCTTACATTCCTTAGAGTTCCCAGCATTTCATACTATACAGTAAGTAGGGTGGGGAACCAAGAAATGTGTGCTGCCTGTTCTATTTCAGATTCTTGAGAGTGAGGTTTTATATAAACACACTTAGAAAGAAACTTAGTTTTCTGGGCACTATGAATCATGCCTGTAATCTCAGCCATTTGGGAGGCAGAAGCAGGTGGATTGCTTGAGCTGAGGAGTTCAAAACCAGCCTGGGCAACACAGCGAAACCTGTCTCTACATTTAAAACAAACAAACAAACAAACATACAAAACCAACAACAAAAATTAGTTGGATATGGTGGCATGTGCCTGTAGTGACAGCTACTTGTGAGGCTGAGGCAGGAGGATCACTTGAGTCAGGGAGTTTGAGGCTGTAGTGAGCTGTGATTTCACCACTGTACTCCAGCCTGGGTGACAGAGCAAGATTCTGTCTCAAAAAAAAAAAAAAAAAACAAAGAAAAACTTAGTTAACCAAATCCATTGGATAGCTAGCTATGCTATACAATTTGTGTGAAAATGGTGAGAAATTAATATGGTGGATGGACAGCTGGTTATCCATTACTAACTTGATTGGAAAAAAACTGTTTCTGAAGTGTCTGGGAAACTAATAGCCAGGGTTAGTTGCAGAAAAGCCCACTTCCCTTGTTCAATTAAGTTATTTTATTGCTCACGATGTTTGAAGTTTTGCCATTACAAAATCATTATTCAGGCCTTGAAAGACTCTTTGGTCTTTAAAAAATCCCCTTTGAAAATATAAATACCTTATGTCGGGTAAAAGATATACTAAATTTGTCAGCTGACATCTTTGGGTTATTTTCATGAGCTCCAAATATTAAGGATATTAAGGATATATATACACATACACACACACACACACACACACACACACACACTTGGGTTAGAGCAGGCACATCTGTGATATGGAAGTGAAGTTAGTTGGTGGCCAGAAATGAGTATCATTTTGTGAATGTGGGCAATGATTCTGCCATTGACTGTCACTGAATCTGTCCGGAATTAGGTTTCACAGTAAAACAGAGCGCTTGTCTCTCTAATCTCCAGGATACTATGAAATTTAATCATATGATGAGGAAAAGTGTGATGAACTTTGGGATTGAGTTGCTTTGTTATATAAGCTGAGCTGGTGGCACTGTCTACACAAAGTCTTTGCATTTCCTTCCTTTCTTCCTTCTCCCCTCCCCTCCCCTCCCCTCCGCTCCCCTCCCTCCCCTCCCTCCCTCTCTCCCTCCCTTCCTTCCTTCCTTCCTTCCTCTCTCCTATACTTTCTTCCTCCCTTCCTCCCTTCCTCCTTTCCTGCCTTCCTGCCTTCCTGCTTTCCTCCTCTCCTCGCCTCGCCTCGCCTCGCCTCGCCTCGCCTCGCCTCGCCTCTCCTTTCCTTTTTCTTCCTTCTTTTCACGGGTAATCACAAGCCTTTAATGAGGCAGGGCCACAGACCTGATCACTCAACATCTGATATAAGGAAGGGGGAGGTTATATAAGGCAGCGTGTCAGTGAGCCATAGGCCACAGCCAATGTTCAGGAGTGTGTTGGATGGGTCTACATGATCCGTACGGACTACTAATCATGGGGGCTCCACGCGGGGACAGGACCAGGTGGGGTGGGGGTGTCCCAGTGCCTGCTGCATAGCTCTCTGGGGCTGTGGCCTCCTCTCAGCTCAGCAGGCTGCAGGGTTTTCCTGCACCATGACACTCACTGGTTTTATGGCAGGAGGCAGAAGCCGTGGAAGCAAGTGGAAAACAGAGCGCACAGCCGACTTCACAGTAGTGGATACTGGTGACACTTCATGGCTGTGACCCAGAATGAACTAACACACACAGGGACACAGGGCGTCACTGGTCCCAGGCCTCTGTCCATGACCAGGTGGTCAGCAGAAGGACTTCTGCACCTCACTATGCAATAAGCCTTTGTGTTTCAACCGACATCTGAAATTCACTTTTCAGGAGCAAGTTATTTTTGTAAGGTAAGGATTTCATTAGAATATCAGTACAGCTAATATTAAAATAGTGCTTTCTTATCTTCCACCACATTCTCCAGACTGCTTTATTTGTCCCATTGCTCAGCAAATTCCTAGTTGTTGGAAGGGAGATGAATGGGGAGAGTCCCTGCTGAGGTTTTGGGGTGAGAGTGGTTCTTCCAGATTATTCCATGATAATTTGAAATTTTCTCTGCATGATGGGGGCATATTTCCACTGTATGCTTTCCATGATGATTTTTCTTATTTCCCTTTAGGGTGTTCCCCACTGTGCCCTGTGGATTTCTACATTACTTTCAAGTTTGGCAGTTGTGCCTCATTGAATCAATTGGTGACATGGCAAATCTTGTATTAAAAATAGTTTTTAAATGAATAAAACCATTCTATTAGGAAATGTAACTACGTTATTTTCTCACAGATTCACCAGAGATGTCATAGATCTTCTTTGGGATTTCAGTAAATTAAAAAATCACCACCTATGGATAAATATGTCATTATTCAAGCCACCACACTAACCAAAAACTGATCTGCCCATTTTTTAACCTCTTCCCCTGAGAGATGCTCAAGTTCTATGATTCACCTAGTAGAGTCTTAAGTCAGGGGACAGTAAACAGTAGTTCAAATCTGGCTAGCAGAATTTCTCTGTAAATACATTTTTATTAGAAATTAGCCATGCCATTTGTTTAAAGGATTGGCTGTGGCTGCTTTTATGCTACAGCATCAGAGCTGAGTAGTTGCCACAGAGTCTGATAACCCACAGCACTGACAGCTTTGACTATCTGACCCTTTACAGAAAATATTTGCTGATATTGGACTAAGATATGTTTCTATATATTCTTTGGCCATTAATTAATTAGGCTTGAACTCCTTGAAAGCACAGACTATCTCCTATTTCCCTTTGTATCTTCAGTGTATATCACACTATGTCTTGTTGGAAAGAAGAGCTCAGGTTCAAATGAAGGAAAGAACCTAATCGAGCTGTAAAAATAATCATGGGCGCCCCTCTCAAAATCTTAAATATTACAGGAAAGAATCATTGAAAACCAGCCATTGGGTGATTTTAAAATTTAATTTAATTAATTAATTTTTTGAAACAGGGTTTAGCTCTGTTGACCAGGCTGGAATGAATGCAGTGGTATGATCTCAGCTCACTGCAACCTCCGTCTCCTGGACTTAAATGATCCTCCCACCTCAGCCTCCCAAGCAGCTAGGACTACAGGCACATGCCACCACACCTGGCTAATTTTTGTTATTTTAGTAGAGACAAGGTTTTACCATGTTGCAGAGGCTGGTCTCGAACTCCTGACCTCAAGTGATCCACCCACCTCGGACTCTCAAAGTGCTGGTGCAAGCCATCGTGCCTGGCTGAATGATTTTTTAAATAACGACAATTTTAGATGGATTCTCAGAAATATCTGTGTCAATAGGGCAGACCCTGCTCTTGGTGCCCTCCAAAGGGTTGCCTGTGTTCTCATTCCAGCAATCCAGGGATGGGAAGAGACCAATGCAACTTTTGCTTTACAAAGATAATTTTCATGCCTAATCTCCCAAAAGTATTTCTAAGGACGCCCCAGTGTCAGGTGCTGGGCAGCACGGCCAAGAAATAGCTAAGCCAGGATGCTGGGGATATTTGTATTCTCCACTCACTCTTCCAGCAGGCAAATTCTGTTTTGCAATTTGTTATTACATGAAAAAAAAGGAAGTGTTTGGGAAGCAATGTAGCCTGCACTCTGTACTTTTTCTACTCTTGTTTGAATGCTCTTGGTTGACTTTGCCTACATATGTAAATTTGAGAAATGACTGGAATGTAATTTTTTTAAATTGATGTATTTAATACCTTGTTTGAGTAAGCATTGGAAAGGGCTCAGAAAAAATAATCTTGGGTAGTTTCCTTAATATCCAAGCCAAAGGTGGCAAATATGTAGCAAGTTTATTATCAGTCTGACCTCTTTCCTCCCTTCTCCTACCAGATGTCACTAACAGATCACTGCATTTTTTTTTTTTTCAGACAGACCCTCAGAATCCTTCAAATGTGCCCAGATAGCCACCATTATTAGAATTGGCACATGAGGTGAACTTACCTTCCCAAGCTGATCTTACGTCTTTCTAGGTGTGAGAATCTTGAGTGATGTAAGTCACGTTTCAGTTGGATTTGCATACGTTTTCAGCTAGATTTTAGTTAGATTTTCACAAAAAGCAATACCATCTTAATTGTTTGTGAAGTTCACTTAGGCAAAAATTATGTATTTCAAGGCAACACTAGATAAAACTTGATGCTTTTTGAGTCCTCGTCTTGGTCCTGGCAGGTGATTTAGGGCCTTGGAAAAGAAGAAATCTCATATTCTGTGTCTAAATTATGTTAAAACTGTGCAGACATCCAGTTTCCAAGGTCCCTGAGAGAAAACACACATACAGACACACGCGCACATGTGCATGCAACAATGAATTAAGGAGAAAAGAATTAAATCTGTCTTGGCCTCAGTTTCCAATTTGTAAAGTGAGAAAGCAGACGAGGTTTCTCAGTCAGACTGGAAAGTTCTCCAAGGTCACTTCCAAGAGTGTAGCAGACATCTCACCTCCTGTTGTCCGTATTAGCCCTTCATGGACAGTGAGATTAAAAACACAGGTTGCTCTCCAGTGAAACTTTAATTGCAGAGCTTTAATTAGAAAAAGAAACAAAATACTCTTAGATTCTGTTTTTTTTTTAAATTTTATTTTTAATTGTGTTTTTATTGTTTCCATTTTATTTCAAAAGAGAAATGAAAACCTCAAGTTTCCAAAGAGCTGCACACATTTCTTCCCCATACAACTGCTTTAGCAGGTTAACCTAAAACAATTTCCTAAAACGTGCTTTTAATGAGAAACTCCAATCTCTGAAATTTGTCTTGAACATTTTTTTTTTCTTCAGACGTCTTATGGGACTCTGGAGTTTCCATACCTCAGTGCCAAGAACATAGCAAAGGAATTTGACTCCATTTAGTAATTACCTCGTGTTAGTCTGGCTCAGAGTTGTTTTGCTCTTAATGGCTTAGGAGAGCCATTTGGATACTTTGATTCCAGCAATATAGTTCCAATGGGAAGGTGGGTGAATGGCCATGTAATGTTTAGCTTATTATAATGGCCATAGCCAAAGCTTTTGCAGAGTAAATTTTTACCAGACTTGGACTAAGGATGGGTGACTGTGGAGGAAAGCATGAGAAAATAGGAGGGAGAAAATAAGCTGGGAGAGCCCCAGGATTCTAGTGGACATTTGTTTTAGTCCTTTCTGATAGCCAGAGGGAAAGGTTTCCCCAGCGTTCTCCCCATGTGCTTCCAGGACCCTGACGCATCCTTACTGTATTAGTCAGTGTTCTCCAGAAAAACAGAACCAGTAAGATATATATAAGCTATGGCCTGAGAACCAAAGGGCCCCATGGTATAAGTCTCAGTCTGAGGGCAGGAGAAGATTGATGCCCTAGCTCAGGCAGGAAGGTAGAAAAAAAGGGCAAATTCTTCTTTCCCTCATGTTAACTCATAAAATTAACCATACACCAAGGCTTCACAGTGGAGCATGTACATTAAACCACAGATTCTAAAACCCCTGCATCCACTGTGGATTGATACTTGTGTAAAATACAACAAAAATGAATCAATGAAGAAAATGATACACAAGACTGGGCGTGGTGGCTGATGCCTGTGGTCCGTGCACTTTGGGAGGCCAAGGAGGGCGGATCATGAGGTCAGGAGATTGAGACCATCCTGGCTAACACATCTCTACTAAAAATACAAATAATTAGCCAGGCGTCGTGGCGGGTGCCCATAGTCCCAGCCACTTGGGAGGTTGAGGCAGGAGAATGGTGTGAACCCAGGAGGCGGAGCTTCCAGTGAGCCGAGATCCGGCCACTGCACTCCAGCCTGGGTGACAGAGCAAGACTCTGTCTCAAAAAAAAAAAAAAAAAAAAGACACACACACAAAAAGACATGCGGAATATTAGCCTCAATTTTTTATTATCAGATTGAATTGCCCTGTCAAATTGCAGTAAAATTTCTAGCCACTCTCAATTTCTATATTCATCTTGTCACACACAGTCACAAAATGTGTGCAAGGACTGGTCCACAGATCACGCTTTGAGTAGCCTGACTTAGCTAGACCATTAGTGCTTCTGGTTACCAGTGATTATTTCAGGAGTGTTCTTATAACCTAAGCTGGTCCTGGACCCTCAAAGTTGGGACTTTACTTGGGAATGCCAGGATAATGATTCTCCTTTCTCCTGGCTGGATGCCGTCTTTGGCCACCAGAGACATGGGCTGAGAATGAGTGAATACTAAGAAGGCAGATCCAAGGGAGAGTAAGTGAGAAGCTGGATCTACTCTTCTATTGTGGAGAAATAAAAGCCCATAAGTTAACATTTTTGTATAAACCAGAATTCATCTGGTTTCATATCATTGCCTGGAGAAAGAGTATTATGTGATACAGTAATTAGTTTGTATGCTTCCCCATGAACTCTCACCAGCTTCTATTTGCTAGTCATCTTTCCAAAACACAGAGCTGAGTGTGCTGTTCTTATGGTATAGAAAAGTTGGCTTCCCACTGCCCTCAGTACAAAGGTCAAGCTTCTTACTTTGTCATTTAAAGTCTTTCACAATTGGATCCCCTTCTACTTTTTCAGCTGATTTTTTTGCTAGGCTCATGCTCAGGCACATATCTTATGCTTTAGTTTGACCAGACATGCACTTTTCTAGATATTGTAGATTTGTTCATGTTCTCTGTGTGGATTGCCTTTCCCCTTTCGACACCCTTTTCTGACTTACTAAGAATAGAACCTCAAAAATATAAGGTGTTTATTACTTCTTTTTTTTTTTTTTGAGTCGGAGTGTCGCTCTGTCGCCCAGGCTGGAGCGCATTGGCGTGATCTCAGCTCACTGCAACCTCCGCTTCCTGGGTTCAAGCCATTCTCCTGCCTCAGCCTCCCGAGTAGCTGGGACTACAGGAGCCCACCACCATGCCCGGCTAATTTTTTATATTTTTAGTAGAGACACGGTTTCACTGTGTTAACCAGGATGCTCTCCATTTCCTGACCTCGTGATCTGCCCTCCTCGGCCTCCCAAAGTGCTGGGATTACAGGCGTGAGCTACCGCGCCCGACTAGGTGTTCATTACTCTTAAATGTTAATTATTATACATCATCATTCTGGGTGATTTCAAGGGCTAAGTTTGAGAGTGTTGGCAAGAGGGCAAAGTGAGGCACCCAGAGACTTGATGAAAAGTGCATTTAGACCCCAAAGCTCTCATTTCATAGAGATTCTAATATGGTTGGTTGTACTACAAAAATCTCAGAGAGCAACAAGCTTAGACAAAATGTAACTTCATTGCCGTGTATACTGAGTATCCTCAAATGGCAGCATATTACTGTAGTACAGTTTTTGGAAAAGACTCCTTCTTGGAGACAATATAACCAAGTGCAGTGTGAAATCCAAGAACAGACTTCTGGGTGGCGATGTAGGTAAATTGGGAGGATGTCATGGGGTAGTGGTGAGACAGTCCCACTCTACAAGAAGCCACCTCTGCCACCTCCCAAGGGCTGCCTAAAATCCTCTGGTAAGAGCTTATTATAAGGCTTGGAGGTAGATATATGCAGAATGTGTGAAATGTTTTCCTGGGAGGGATGACATTTCAAACTTTAATTTTATACATTACTGGGAGTCATATGTAATATAGTTCTTGAAAGCAAGGATGGGAAAAAAACAACAACAAACCCTATAAAGACAACGATGCTAAGTGTGGAAAGAAAAAGTTACCTAAGAGGTGATAGAGTACCAAAAATAGCTTTTCGTTACTTCTCAAATTTGTTAGCATTTAATGGGCAAAGTGAATATTCTTAGCTATACAACTGCTTTAATTTTAGGATTAGGGGATACTTTTAATTTTACAAAATTATGTGTTAATATTGTTTAAAGTAGAAGCATACAGAATGTAGAGAATTTATTCATTAGAGCTCTAATATTTGCGTGCTGTCTGATCGAGAGAAGTCACTTACCCTCTCTGAGCTTTGGTTGCATTCATTGATAAAACAGGCATAATATTCAGAGAAAATCTAAATGCCTGTTACAATAAAAACAAATTAAAAGAGAAAAAAACAAAAACAGGCACAATACCTGACCTGCTAACCTCATAGGTTGTGAAAATGTACTCAGATGGCTGGAAGTAGAATTCTTCATAAAGTAGAAAAATTTATTGTTTATAGTTGGTGCTAGTGCAGAAAGGATAAGTGGTGTGAAGCACTGCCACTCAATGTCAATGGAATTTACTGTTGGTGGTACAAAAAAAGAAAATAAATATATCTCTAGTCTCTTGTTCCTTTAAATTTTGAAGGAGCTTCTACCAGGTTCAGAAAGGGAATCTTACTAGCATTTGGGGAAAAGCCTTTTTACTGAAACTTCTTGAAGCTTTCAACAGTGGGCACACATATGTTTGTAAAGACATCTAGCCAATGAATGACATTTTAAAAGAGAGAAGCTGTTCTTTGACCATCTTCTCAAATAATTACTAATTTGTATCAGAAAATTGGAGAGGTGCACGTGCAGGGATTTTTTGCTAAAGAGCAAGATGTGTCTGAGGAGTTATGACCCACAGTATCTGATCTGTTCCAGAGATTGCTTGGCGATTGTAAATGCCTCTCCTGTATGTTTGTATAAGTCTTGAGCTGTGTAGAACTAATTGCTCTAACTGCACCAGGAGGTGAAGGGCAGAGCCCGTGGCTTACAGATGCTTGTGTCTCCTAGTTTCCAGCAGCAAATATTTATTAGATGAAAACTTGGCTGAGGCTGCATATCAAAGAGAAGAGGAAGGGGCATCTTTTGGCAGATTTTATCCTCAAGGCAGGTTACCTGCTCCTGTATAATTGAAAGGAGACCTGGCCTGAGTTGAAGGCTGTCTTACCCCTTCAGAAGAGATCAAGTAGCAGTGGTGGCCCATGGGTGTCAAATAAAGGGCTTCATAGTTTAAGAAAGACATGAGAAGCCAAGAGCCAGTTCAGAGGACAGCTGTCATGATAAAGAGTTTAGAAAAGAATGTGCCGGGCGCGGTGGCTCACGCCTGTAATCCCAGCACTTTGGGAGGCCGAGGCGGGCAGATCACAAGGTCAGGAGATCGAGACCACAGTGAAACCCCGTCTCTACTAAAAATACAAAAAATTAGCCGGGCGCGGTGGTGGGCGCCTGTAGTCCCAGCTACTCGGGAGGCTGAGGCAGGAGAATGGCGTGAACCCAGGAGGCGGAGCTTGCAGTGAGCCGAGATCGCGCCACTGCACTCCAGCCTGGGCGACAGCGCGAGACTCCGTCTCAAAAAAAAAAAAAAAAAAAAAAAAAAAAAATAAAACTTATAATGCTGCTAGGTTTCTTTTCACACAGAGTTTGAGTCTGTATCTCAACTAAATTACCATTCTTAGCAACANAAAAAAAAAAAAAAAAAAGAAAAGAATGTGTAGGAAGATGGGTCAGGGATGGGGGATATTGGGATCATTTAAACCTGACAAGATGAGCCTGAATAAAGTATGACAGGTAGTCGGACATTTGCAGAAGTGATTATATAGATTATATAGAATATAGAGCAGATGCTCTAAAGTATTTTTGGATGCCAAGGCACCCAGGAAAAGATCATATTTACATGGCCCACAGTGTAATCAGGTGAGGTTGCTTAAGACCCCATTCTGTTCTAAGGCTTTGACACGCCTGGGTCCCACTCTGCTACCAAAGACTGATGGCATCAGTGTATCATCCAAAAGACCACCAAGATGGCTAAATAGTAGAAAGGAGAGCCTCATTGCTGTCATCAGTTTGCAAGCCAGGAAGGGAAAGCATCCAGTGTGAACTGAAGGTGCTCTCTGTTGGAATAGGGGAAGGACAGGTTGGGTTTCATATTCATATTCATACATATTCAACAAGTTTGGGGGAAAAGCTATACATATTAATGTGGGAGCCGGGCACACTATAATGAGTGAACATACGTAGCATACATCCCATGTTCACTTTGGAATGGGGTTTAGCACTAAAATGAGGTAGAATTTGGCCCTTTACATCATAAGGTGAACTACAGGACACAAATGTGGTTTGTGTGCAGCCTCTATAAGCTGGTAGAAACTGGCAGTCTAATATTAATAGCTTATCAGAAAAGAATGTTTGTAAGGCCGGTCCTCTGTCCAATCAGAGCTGATAGCTGGTTTGGTTAGAGGGAGTTTAATTATAGTAAGTTAGAAATTTGCCATGCCATCCAGGCCCTGAACCCTCTACCCATAGGTAACTTTGTTTCCTTAACCTTAGGGTTAGTCTTAGTTGATAAAAGGGCATCTATTTTGGTTTCTTAGATCACAATAACTTAAGGCACTGTAACCGATCCCTGGTTTAAGGGAGTTGCATACTTGTTACCAAATTGATGTAGAGGGTTGGAGCTGTCTGTGTTTGAGGTAGAGTTAGAAAATGTGGGGTCAAAATGACAAATAAGGGATTGAAATAAAAGAAGGAACTAATTGATTCTGGATTTGAAAATACTGATTGATTTGTCACAGGATGGGTGTGTGGGTGTGTTTGTAAAGAAAATAACTTTTATCTGAGGACCGTGAGTCCTCTTAAATGATCAGGCTTAGAGAGACATTATAATGAGGCAGGAATCATGGTCCTACTTCCTCCTTGAGGTATTTATTCATCTCTTGAAACTGCTTGCTATTGCCACATGGAGCTATACATTAACCAAATAATGACACACCTGACACTATAACCCACACTCTATAGCTTAACAATGTATAGCCAATCACTAACCAATGTCATTTCTATAAACCAATGAGAATTCCTGATAACAACTTTGTATCAGCCCACCCCTTGTCCCCTTTTTTGACTTTTAAAAACCCACTTGTAACTGCTGCTAATTGGAGTGTATATTTAGGGCGACTTGCATCTGTGTTCCCAGGTTGCAATCCTCAAGCTTGACCCAAATGAACTCTCTACTTTGATAAAAGAAACACTTCAGCCAAATTAAATTTAAAGGAATTTAATTGAGCAATGAATGATTCATGAATCTGGCAGCCTCCAGAATCACAGCAGATTTACAGAGACTCCAGGGGTGCCTTGTGGTTAGAACAAATTTATAGACAAAAAAGGTAAAATGACACACAGGAATTGGAAGTGAGGTACAGAAACAATGAGATTGGTTATAGCTTGGCATTTGCCTTATTTGAATGCAGTTTGAATGTTCAGCAGGCTATGAGTGGTTGAAGTATGTCCGCTGGGATTGGCCAACACTCAGCTGTTGTTACAGGTGTATACTACTGAGCTAGGTTTTCAATTTTTCTGACTATTAAGCTAGGTTACAGTTCATCTACGAGGACTCAAATATAGAAATGTGGAGTCCTTCTCAGGCCATATTTAGTTTGCTTTAAAAATTCCCCCCTTTTGGTCATTTTCTCAATTTTGAGAGATTGATGTTACTATCACGATTGTAAATGTACTCATACGGTTTTGAAACCACTGGGAAAGAGAAAAACAGTGGATTTTACAAGGAGAGAATAAAGACTGAGTAGAGGGTACCGCCTTACACTGAAGCATCCTGTTTATAGGAGAAAAGCAAAACCCTGTCTGTCATAGGATCAGTTTTTTTTTTTTAAAAGCCTTAGTTTGATTATGTCACATTTAGCATGAGTGACTTCATTTTCCTTTGGTTTGGTTTGTTGGGGCCAAGTGCATGAGCTCAGTCCAAAATAATGGCCTCCCATAATTTTATTTTAAAAAAATTTCCCCCTCTTTGGCCAGGTTCTCACGTAAGTGAGAATGTGACCAAAACTTAGGGCCTTAGTGCCACTCTCAGTTACCATCACTTTGGTTTCTGGTCTCAGCATGTTATTCATAGGTTATGGTGTCCTCGTAGTCACACATTTCTTTCACCTTTTTCATTCCAGTTGAAGAAAGAACATTTGGTGTTCTAGAGATGGCTGCATGCAAACATTTAAAACTTTTGAGAGAATACACCACACCAGGGAGACTGTTATGGCTACTGGGAGGATAATACCAAGAGTTTGGAGTATGGGCCCTTACCCAGGGCCCCCATAAACCAAACGACATAAAATTAAATAGATTAAAGAATGACCTAGCTGAAGAGTCTACTCATGTGACCAAGTGGATTTTTCATTAATCCCCTGAAACTGAATTTTTATAATCTAAATTTGATGTGTTTCTCCATAGGCCACGAGTGTCAGCAGCTGTGCAGGCACTTTTCTGTTTAGCCAGTTCTATTATTTAGCATAACTTTCAGGAGAGAATTTAAAGTCTGTTGTGTAATGATAGCCTTTAAAGTAGAATTTGCTGTAGAGCCTATTATGAGGGAGACATTTCTAATTACTGTTTCTTTTATTCTAAGTCACAGAAAAAGAAACTAACAAATGATGTCCTTTTAGAAGAGTGAAGGCCTCCTGGCAATGTTCTCTTTAATCCGTGATGTGTGTTAAAAGGAGTTTTGACTGATTATGAAGCAATGTATGAACCACTAAACTTTCTCACCTACATTGGGCCTTCATCTTCTATCTGTTAAAGTACAAGTTTATTCACATATAAGGCTGGCTGCAAAACCATTCACAAATAAAAGTATACCCTGTAAGTTTACATAATAGACCTCTTTTTCATTTCTATTGTTCATAGAGGCATAAACACAGAAAAAGTTTTCAAAGACAAGAGTCTCGTGATTGTAGAAGTCTTGATCCGTGATCTTGGGAAAAGCTGTTCACATCAGGGATGCCATCTTCTTCTGGGGAGAAAGTTTCCTGGTTGGTTTTACCTTAAAAGTTCCAATGGATATACAGTTCCAGGAGTGTGGCGGAACTCTTCTCAGCTGTGAGATTATGAACCCAAGGTTCAAGGCTCCAGTTTTGCTGTAGTGTGGATGTCAAGGACAGTCTTTCTCTGATAGTCTCAGAATATCCCATCTTCAGTTCTAGATTGTGAAGGGATTGTCCTCAGTGAACCATAAAAAGCTTTCTTTACCTGGTGAAAATACACTGTAGCATAATAATCTACTGTTGTAACATCAGCCCTCTTGCATGGGAAGGCTTTTATACAACGAGAAAACATGCATTGAAAATGACAGTTGAATGAAATCCCTTTATAAATGTTTATATGGCCCATCAAGTAGCCAAATGTACCTGAAGCTTTGATTGTCTTCCCAGGAATATGGAACCAAACATTGGTTTTAAGCTATTTCTGCAATTTACAAGTCATCACATCAATATATTCAATTTGGGTTATTTTATCTCTTCCATGATGAGTCATGGAATGCAGAGCCTTTAATAACAAAAGCTTTAAGGACTCAGGAAGGACAAGGCAGCTGTCCTGTTTCTTCATGAGTCCATGCTTAACAATGGACTTATGTCCTCTTGAATACCAGTTGTTTCTCCAATTTGGGTACATAGCACTGATAACTAATGGGTTATCATAGGTAATTTGACTTAGACCATGGAGTTCATTCAAATTGTATATTTAAACAATTTTAGTATTGACTGATTTAGCATGATAGTCTAGAGCTTGATTTTGAAAGGTTTGTTAAATACCACAGGTTTAAAACGTTGGCTATTATAAAATAGAATCTTAGGTTACCATAAGTTATTCATTTAGCCAAAAAGATAACTGAAAACTTTTTTCAAAGGAAAAGCATCATTCTGATAGAGAAGAGACTCAGCTTCCCAAACAAGACCCAATGAAGATTGCATGAGGCTAACTGATTCTCTCTTCTTTCCTTCCCTTCCCTGCTTTGTCCTTTGTAGTTTACTTAAAAGGTAAACAAAAAACTTTCATGTTTTAATATTACACAAAAATCCTTTTTAAAAGAGAAAATCCAAATTTTATGTTTTCATTAGTGTATTTTTAATGTTAAAGCTAGTTTTTAATAACATCTATTCACTTTTAACTAATTTGACCATAAAGTAAGATTTTTGTAAGCCTTTTATAACACTTTACAATTTTTTTTTTTCTCAGAGCAGAACAATGTTCTAAGAAAATTCTATTGTGTTTTTATTCCAATGTCCAATTTATGGAAAAAATTGAAAAATGCCATTTTAACTTTAGCCAATTTGTTCACACATAGAATCTCTTACAATTTTTCATAAACTTTCCACAACTTGTTCAAACCTTTAGCTTTACTTAATTTAAAACAATCTTTTAACCTTCTAACCTAGGCAAAAATTTACATTCTCATACCTTCATATAATCTCTTACAAAAAACACATTTCATTCTCCTTACACACCCTGAATCTAAACCTATTTTTTCAGCAGTCTCAATTACATATTACAATGTTAACTCTTAGCAACTTTTACTTTTGGTGAAAACCTTGGTGAGTAAGGGATTTCAATTACGTAGTAGGTGTGGAGCCTAGGACCCAGACAGAAATGCAGATAAGGCCTGACTCTTTCCAACATCTAACTCCATGTGTCTCAGGCCTTACCAAGCTGTAAAACATGCAAGGCAAGCTGTCCAGTTAAGAGTCATAGTGGCATTTTATGAAGCATTTAGGAGGCCTAATCACCTTTAAATTGTACGACGTTTCTGGCATAAATTCTTTCACGACTTACGCAGACCATGTACAACATATTTAGACTTTCTGACGTGCCCTAAACATTTCTGGCATAAATGCTTTTTCATAAATTCTTTCATGACTTACACAGACCATGTACAACATATTTAGACTTTCTGACTTGCCCTAAATATCTCTCTTTTTAAACAACCAGTCATTTTACTTCAGGACAAGAATTTACCATACGACATCCTTTCTTATATAAAATCTCTTTTCTTTATAACCTTCTTTGCATAGCTAAGGGGCATGGTTAATTCCATAAATCCCCAGGCCTTATTTAGAATATAACATCTCCAAAATAAATTGAACAATTTTCAAAAGTCAAAGTAGCTTATGACCTTAAAGCATTTAGCAAACCTAATATCCAACCTGCATAGTTTAGACAAAATGTCTTTATTTTATTTATTTATTTATTTATTTATTTATTTATTTATTTATTTATTTTTGAGATGGAGTCTCTCTCTGTCACCCAGGCTAGAGTGCAGGGGCATGATCTGGGCTCATTGCAAACTCCATCTCCTGGGTTCACACCATTCTCCCTCCTCAGCCTCCCAAGTAGCTGGGACTACAGGCGCCTGCCACCATGCCTGGCTAATTTTTTTGTATTTTTAGTAGAGATGGGGTTTCACCGTGTTAGCCAGGATGGTCTCCATCTCCTGACCTTGTGATCTGCCCGCCTCGGCCTCCCAAAGTGCTGGGAGTACAGGCGTGAGCCACTGCGCCAGGGCAAAATGTCGTTATTTTATCAATAATCTTTAAAGCAGTTTTTATTTCCCAAAGATTACTAAAATCACATGAACTAAAAGGCATTACAGTTTTTATTTTGCTTTCAAAATATTTGATTTAAGTGCTTGTTTTTGCTTAAGCCAATTAATTAGAGCTCTTTTATATAAACATTACACATAACACATGTATAATTACACAGACAGACAGAGAGAAGAAGATTACTACAGTAGTTGTAAGATTTTTCATTTGCCAGTTTTTAAGTTTCTTAATTGCTTACTGGCTTTATGGTGGAGTCCTTGGAAGAACAGGGCCATGAAAGGGGTCTCTGGTGCCTCCTGTTTTTCCCAAGGAGCCCAGGCTTTTAGAGCTTAAATATCCACTTTTAAGTAAGCCGACTTTTAACCACAGTATTCTTTAATAAAGTCTTTTAAATAAATTTCTTATTACCTTATTTTAGCCAGGCCAAATGGCTGATATTTCTGGCTTTTGAACTTTACCAAAAGTAACCTCCCAGGTGCTCAGAGAAAGGAAAATTTAAGATAGCCCGTGGAGGAGCAGAGACTATACAAGGTCATGTAGATATTTAACCAGAAAGAACTTACTTTCTAAGTAGGGAATTGAATCTGACTGCCAGTGTGAAAGGGCACTACCTTAGCTACCGAGCTACAGCACAGGGCACATCACAATAGCTTAGCACACTGTAACGTATATCTGGTTGAAGGGACTCACAGACTTGTTATGAAATTGATGTAGAGGGCTGGGACTGTCTGTATTTGAGGTAGAGTTAGAAAATGTGGGTCCAAATGACAAATAAGAGATTGAAATAAAAGGAGGAAATAATCGATTCTGGATTTGAAAATACTGATTGATTTGTCACATGATGGGTATGTGTGTGTGTTTGTAAAGAAAGGAACTTTTATCTGAGGAATGTGAGTCCTTTTAAGTTATCAGGCCTAGAGAGACATTAAAATGAGACAGCAAACATGGCCATACTTCCTCCTTGAGCTACATATTCATCTCTTGAAGCTGCTTGCTATTGCCACATGTAGCTAGACATTAACCAAATAATGCCACATTTGACACTATAACCCACCCCCTATAGCTTAACAATGTATAGCCAATCACTAATCATTTCTGTAAACCAATGAGAATTCCTGATAACAACTTTGTATCAGCCCACTCCTTGTCCCCTTTTTTGACTTAAAAAACCCATTTGTAACTGCTGCTAATTACAGTTTATGTTTAGGGTGACTTGCCTCTGTGTTCCCAGGTTGCGATCCTCAAGCTTGACCCAAATGAATTTTCTATTTATATTAATTTTGCCTCAACTTCTTCATTTTAGGTCGATGTGTATGTGTGTTTGTGTATAGAACATGTTCCAAAAGGCTTTGAACAATTTAAGCGTCACTAACTTCAGAAAAATGAGTGTTATAAATTCACTCCCAAGAACCTTGAAGTTTTAATTATATACATTTATTTTATACTTGTTTTAGTTTTGTAGATGTTAAATAATGAATTATTAGTTAAACAATGTTCCAGAGAGTTAAAAAACCAATGACTGACAAAAATCATCAGTTTACAGGATAGCAGATTAAACAACAACAGCTTGCTAAAACGCCAAAATTGTCTCTGCTTGTGAGATTAAAAAACTGGCTAAAATGGATTAAAACTAATAAGGCCAACTGAAGTTGGCACAGAACAAGCTTGCTGAAGTCACAGATCAAATTTCTACCATGTTTCAAACTAACTCCCCCAAAATGTGCACATGTGATCCATGAGGTAGCGTTAAACAAAACTGTGCATGCCTGAGGATGTCCCAGACCTATTTCCTGCCATCGATCACCTACTAATCCCAGAGGCCACCCACTAGACCTTTTCTAATAAAATGACTGCATGAAAGCCAGCACACAGGACAGATTTGAGCTGGACTCCTAGCTCCTTGTTGGTTAATTTACAATAAAAATCTTTTCTCAAAAACCCAAATTGGGCAGTGAGCTTCTTTTCCTTGATGACATTAGTTTTAATCATTTGAGACAGTCCCTCTGATTGGAAATAGTAAAGGTTGACTTCGAAACAAAATATGTAATGTTCAACATTCACAAAATGAAGAAAGTATAAAGGATATGTAAGTTTCATATCTGGGTTAATGTAAGGCAAAAACATTCTGCAGATAAGACGGATTTGAGGACATATGTGATCCTGAGAGTAGCAAAGCCTGGGTACAACAAATATTCCAGGCAGTATTTCAGGCTTTCAAGGCAGTGTAGTTGGTGGGATCCAAGTTAAGGGCTCCAAACAGTAAAGGGGGACTCAGATAATACCTGGTTTACTGTTAGAACCAATGGAAAATTCCACTAAGGTAAGTATATGACATGAAGAAAGATGGAGTGGCAGGGTAGGACAGAGGGACCTAGAGGGCCCAGGAGGGGTGGAGTCAGCTGGGCTGGTAAAAGGCAGGGCTGTGGACACACCTTTCTCTTGTTGCTACCCCCACCCTCAGAAACCCTCTGTGACTCTTCCATGCTCTGTGATGCAGGCCTGGGCCTATCGTTGAGACTGGGCACCCACAACACTCAGTTACCTTCAGAAGTCATGCTATTCAAAGCATGGAGAATATCCTCTGTTTTCTAAACAGCTATACTGACACAGGGCTGAGCCCTGACTCACCTTGCTTGGATGGATATTGACCACAACTGCATCTACTTGAGTGGGTTGGGGTTGTTTATGCTGTACTTTTTCTATGTGGTATCGATGCTGTGTTTGTCAACCCGTGGGAAAAATCATGACATCCAAAAGGTAAGGGACTGTGGGTGAACACCCAAGAGAGATGCCCTGTTGTTGTTTCCCAATCCTATTCCCACATTTTTAAATAAGTTTGGTTGGTTCAGAGAGGTCTTAGATGGGAAGTCTGAAGAGAGGATAGAGCTTCACTCTTCTATGGAAGAGGTTGGGCAGACTTAGGGGTTCAGGAGGACTAAGGTTTCCATCTATAGCTCATAGACTACCTGTCTGGCTGTGGTGGAGAGTTCCAGGATAAAATCCCAAACACTGTAATTCTGTGGTCCCAGATGAGATTATTTAGAAAATGTGGGCTCTCTGAAAGAGAACAGTTTCTCCTAAAGTTTGATCATGAGTCACATTCCCATGTCACCTGTCACTTGACCAAATTTTCCTTCGTGTTGGGCTGATCAGGGGAGTAATGCTGAGAGTCTCTGAGCAGAGGCTGCAGCCAGAGTTCTGTCTGCGGGACACTTGTCCTGTGAGGGAGCACAGATGTGACTGTTGGCCTCTGAGTCTGTGCCCTCCTTGAGGACTGCTAACTGAGCACATCAAGTGTGGCTCTCATAGACAAAATCCTCTTGAGTTTTTCACAGAAGGAAAAATTAGAAATATTTTATCACCTTCAAAAATTGATAACAGGAACACTTTTCTATTAATTACAGAGTCATCTTATTCTTGTATAATGAATGAACGTGCTTCCTAGAGGAGTGAGAGAAGTGAGTCCCAGCCTGTCATTATCTTTCTCTTTTCTCAGCATCAAGGAGAGCCAGGAGGAGAAGGAAAGGTGGGACATTTAAAGGTAATGCCAGCCTGCTCTACCTGAGCTTCAAGGGTGACCCTTCCTGTCTCCTTCATGATGAGTCAGTCCCATGATTTCTTAGAATGTCAGTTACTAGATACAGTCTTAGAAAACAGAGCCCTCAGAAGACAGGCTGATGGGAAAGCAATCAGACCTGAGACAATGCTCACAGGCCCTGCTCTGCCCCTTCATGGGCATGATGGAGTGATGGACCTGAGTAATGGGTGTTGCCCAATAGGTGGCCAAGTTAGATATCGAGGAAGGACTACTGGTTGGCTTGGAGTCAGAGTTTCTGTCTCACAACTTTGCATAAGTACTTTGACTTCCTTAATGCTCAAATTCCTCCTGGAGGTAACCACTGATGTCTGTGTTTCACATGGTGGTTTTGAGCATCACATGGGGTAATGTATATGAAAGGACTTTACTAATGATGCCCATTGAACCTGTGAATATTATCAATGACTATTTGCCCTTTTGTACTGATTCTTGGGGCTATCAGAGTTTAATATCCCAAGGGTCTTCCACAGAGTGACTTCTGTATGAGCCCTGTGCCTCTATGTTCATTGCATATAACATACTGTTTTCCCAGACCGGAAAAGTTTCCAGAGGGAAGCAGAAGAGGAAAGGAAGCTGCTCTCTATTGTGAAAAGGTGATTAATCGTTCCCCTTCTGTCCTGTTCCCCCACCCTCCTTGTTTTTCTTTTTGCATGTTCTATTCACTTCAGGGATTCCTTGTAGCCTGCTGTAGCTGTGCAAGTGGGTCCCCACAGGAATGGGTATGTGAATTGAATGCATTGGGGAGAGGCTACAGAATACATAGCGAGGTCATGGGCAGGGGGCAATGTGAAGCTGGTAGCAGGATTCAGGGGGCTCCACCCCTGCCGGGCTAACAGACCCTCCTTTCCTTGTTCTGGTTCTGGCTGCAGCTTTGGACCTCCTGCTTCCTGCAGTCCCCTGGGCCAGCATCATGATACCACCCGCTTTCGTCGACTATTATGCCCAGATCCTGTCTGTCAGGTGTGTAACAGAGCAACTGCTGATATCCAGCGACTGCTGTCTCGGGAGTCCCTGAAAGATGCTGCTCCCTCGGTGTCCCCTTTGGCTTCTGCAGCTTCTGTGACTGAGTCATCGTTCACTCTGTCTTCTGCCCCTCAGCAATTCCTCCAGAAGACCTAATATTGTCTCCTCGGCCTAAGCCCTCTCTACCATCCTCCTTAATTTTCTCACATGACCCGATCACCCCCTTAGCTGACTTATTTTCACCCTCACCTCTGAGGCACCCTCTGCCACCACAGCCTGTTTCTCCCCTGGATTCCAAGTTTCTCTTAGACCATTCCCCACCCCTACAGCTTCCCTCTCCCCTTCTCCCACCACATCACATTCACAGAGTGGAGCCCAATCTTCATCCTGAGGCCAGTTTGTCTCTGAACACCATCTTTTCATTTGGCTCCACCCTATCCCAAGATATGAACCCCTTACCAAATGTTTCCCAGGCCATGAATCCAACTGATTCATGTGCTTGTCATCATGAACCACCAAACCCAACTGCTTTACCACTGCAGGACTGCACTGCAACTCAGTCTAAAGCAAGTCCCACAATATTGAAGCCTTTTCCAGAGACGTTATCTCTAGGTAGCTCTGGTGGGACAGAATATGCCCCAACAATCAGAGGCATTGACCATTCATGCCCTGCATCTTCAGAATTCTACTGGTGGCAGCCTCATGGAAGGACTTGTTTCCCTCCACTATTGCACCATCTGATTTCGTACAAGAGCTTCTTACCCTTCACTATTCTGATGCCACTATAGGGGGGCACTGTGGCCAACCTCATACAGCCTATTAACCTATCATTTCTCAGCCATGACATTCTGGAACTCCTGGAGAGACAAGTCAAAAAAAGGGGTGATTTCCTGATGTGGAAAGAAAATGAAAACAAAGCAGGATCTTTTCCAAAACCCTGTAGACCGAACTGTCAACTAAATTCTTCACGGAAAATATTAGCCTCAATTGCAGATAAGCAAGACTTGGCAGCCTCACTTCCTTTTTGGGCCAGTAAAGACAAACTAGAACAGCTGCACATCCACCAGCAGGCCCCATGTTCTAAGTGCGTTGAGGACCATTTAGAGCAAAAATATGTGCAGCTCTTCTGGGGTCTCCCACTTCTGCACAGTGAGTCTCTGCACCCTACTGTTCTTGTCCAACATGGTCATTACTCCATGTTTGTATTCTTCAATGGCATTACAAATACATCTATATCCCAAGAATCTCCAGTACTTCCCCCTCCCCAACCTCTATCCTTGCCTAGTACCCAACTTCTACCCTTGCCTCAAACCCTGCTCTGGGGTCAGTCCCCACATCACACTCAGGTCCAGTCCAGGGCTCAACATCAATCTCCACTCCCGGCCCTACTACCTAGTCCTCTATTCCTGATTTGGATCTGTAGAGTGTGTTTTCATAGACCCCAGAATGAGGCACAGTCTCTTATGCCATCTGAAATTAGCCATCTGGAGTGGAATGTGTTGCAGAAAGTCCAGGAAGGTGTGTGGGGTTTACCCTCTTTGGTTAAAAAATCCCAGGAAGACATTTGTCCTCCAGCTCCCAGTCTTGCATTGTTCAGCCAGCCCTTTAAGGCCCATGTTCCCATATCCATTATTCCTGGATATTTTCCATTCAGCTGTGAGCTAAGGAAGAAACCAGAGCACCAACTTCGAAAAAGACTCATCCAGAGCAATTGGGGCCTGCCTCGCATAATTCATGAGTCTCTGTCAATGCTGCATCCTCAGAAAAAAATTTTGGAGATATCTGAGTTAGAGAACAATCATGGACCCTTACATAGCTCTTTGGTTGAGAGTCAGGGCTGCAATGTTCTAAAGAAATTCGGATCAAGCATCCCTAGAACCTTCCACAAGAGGAGCTCAAATATGCTTTCCCTGGAGAATGTGGGGGAATTATCGGGGATACAGACAGGAGAATGGCCCAAAAGATCATCTGTTGCATGATCCAGAGACATCTTCAGATGAGGATCCGAGGTCTAACTCTGAGAGAGACCTGGACACTCATATGATGCATCTGTCAGGGAATCATTCAGGGGAGAGCCTAGGTCAGAAACAACTTGAAAATGCCCTGACAGTACATTTGAGCAAGAAATTTGAGGAAATCAATGAGGGTCGAATGCCTGGGACTGTGCATAGTTCATGGCATTCAGTCAAGCAGACAATGTCTCTTGCTGAGGAATCCCACAGCCAAATAAAACATCGAAATTTGGCAGCATTGCTGGGTGAGGACCACCGTGTTGATACTTCCCAGGAGATTTTATTCCTTAGTTCCAACAATCAAAAGATGTTGGAAGCCCATATTAAATCTTTCCATATGAGGATTCTGTGGGGCCTTCCCCGCAAAGTCCATGAATCCATAGAAATATTTAACTTTGAAAGAGGACCTTTCCAATTCCTTTTCCCATTTCGACCTTCCCTCCTCAGTCTCCTCCATTTCTGGTGTAGATTCCAAAAATGGGGTCTCCAATCCCCCTTAGAAGAAGGTTTTCAAGGAGAAAAGTTGGGAACAACAAGCTCAGTTCCAGTCCTGGATTGTCCTCACCCTGTCACCTCACCTGTCAGCAAAGAAAGCAGAGGACCCTGAGAAGACAATTTTCTGATACTGACCATGACCTTACGGAGACAGATTCCAAAGATGGGGCCTCCACACCCCTTAGAAGAAGCACTACAGATTTTCATGGAGAAAAGTTAGAAATAAGAAGCTCATTCCCCATCCTGGGTCATCCTCACTGCATCATCTCACATGTCGACAAAGAAAGGCAGGGAGCCCTGAGAAGAGAATTCTCTGATACTGACCATGAGCTTACAGAAAGTCCAGACAGTTGAGGATGGCAGACAGACTTTTCTGCCCCCACCACACAGCATCATAGGCAAAATCAGTCAGAAACAGACTGTACTAGCCAGTACCTGCAGCCAAAAGCTGACGATAAGGCAAGCTAGGGCTCGCTGTAAGTGAAGGCTTAAGAGAGAGAGTTCCAGTGATAATGTAGAAAGGCTTCAGGGCAGTAGAAAGACATTTTCTGTCACCAATGGGTCTAAAGAAATGTTCAAGGCAGAGGAGCTCTGTGCTCTTCAAACACCATCTAAAACTACTTGATAACCAGCAAGTCAGGAAGCTGCTCAGTGATAAATACATAAATAAGCACTTCTACAACTGAAAGTTTCCCACCAAGAATATCAGTTTCCCGAGATCCTATGTCATCATACCTTAAAATCAGATGTTGAGTGAGTTAAAGTTTAAATTGGCCCAGAGGGAGCATAGCCAAGTTCAAAGCCGTTTCACTGACATGTCCCTTGTGTTAGATAACTTGGTTTCCAAGGACTTACTGACTCATGCTCAGGGCATCTACAGTGAGAACATGTCAACTTTCCAGGTGGTGCATGTCCACTTGGAGGACACAGGGATACGTGAGGAACAGTAGCAGGAGCCCACGGTCCCTAAGCATGTCTTACAGAATGTCCAGATAAGAATTTCCCATGCGTGGCTGGGCGCAGTGACTCATGCCTGTAATTCCAGCATTTTGAGAGGCTGAAGCGTGTGAATCATGAGGTCAGGAGTTTGAGACCGGCCTGGCCAGCATGGTGAAACCCCCTCTGTACTAAAAATATGAAAAAAATTAGCCAGGCATGGTGGCGCATGCCTGTAGTCCCAGCTACTCCAGAAGCTGAGGCAGGAGAATTGCTTGAACCCAGCAGGTGGAGGTTTCAGTGAGCTGAGATCACGCCACTGCACTCCAGCCTGGGTGACAGAGTGAGACTCTGCCTCAAAAAAATAAATAAATAAAATAAAAAAAAAAAGAATTTCCCACAAACACTACAAAGACAGTGAGCCTGCCAAGACCCAAAGGAAGACAGCTTGGTGGACAGGATGCTGGACTGGGGACATCCCAACCGAGGAGAAAGGGCCATCCTGTTCAAAGCAAGACATCAGAGGAGGTGCTTGGGAGCAAATCTTCCCCAACCTTGAAAACACAGCCTCCTCCTGAAAACCTTTTCAGAAAATGGATGAAGACCTTTTTGCAGCAGTTTAATAATCCCAGCATAACAGATGAAGAACAAGAAAGTTCCTGGGAAAAGGGTACCTCCCTGTCGTCATCTGCAGAATAGAGGTCAAATTAAAAGTAGAGCTGCCTTTACTGGGACTACTGAAGCTCAGAAAATTAGGAAAGACACTGGGAAGTTCCCAGAGGAGAAGCTGGGGCATAGGCATGGGATAGATATCACCTGTCCCCAAGAGCCCCTTGTCTTCCCAGTGGAGCTTGGGAAAGCTCAGCACAACCTAGAAGTGCAGGTCAGAGCAGCGCCTGTACAGGGCTATCCCTGTAACTACATGGCTCCCTCCTGCAAACTGACATGTACAAAATCGTGCAGCCAACAAGCTATCTTTGTTGGCCAGAATTATCCTACAATGATTAGACAGATCATAGACAAGGACAGACAGCCCCAGAAAGTTGAGGCATTTAAGGGGAAGATATTGTGTCAAAGGCATCCCCAATCCATGCCCCACAGGAAGCCTATGCCACATCCAAACCCCACTTGCCAGTATCAGGTCAGCCTGGTGTGTCCAGTCGTCCCGACCAGTGCTAAAAGCACTGTGTTCAGTGATGTGCCTTTACTAACTGGACAGAAAATGCTTCCAAAGCATTTCCAGGGAGGAAAATTTCCCCCCACAATAATTCACTTCTTGTTGAGAATCTTGATTCTCCCCAATAAATATTCTAATAAGAATAATATTTTCTCTGTGTATTGTGTTGGGGGTATAGGTTTTGGGTAACACAAGCTTGTGGTTAGGGAAAGGTAGGAGTTAGCTCAGCTCTTGCTGACAGCCTCCTTTGACTTCTTTTTTTTATTTATTTATTTTTTGAGACAGAGTCTTGCTTGTCCACCAGGCTAGAGTGCAGTGGCACAATCTCTGCTCATTGCAAGCTCCGCCTCCTTCATGTCATTCTTCTGCCTCAGCCTCCTGAGTAGCTGGGACTACAGGCGCCCGCCACCACGCCCGGCTAATTTTTTGTATTTTTAGTAGAGACGGGGTTTCACCATGCTAGCCAGGATGGTCTCAATACCCTGACCTCGTGATCCGCCCGCCTTGGCCTCCCAAAGTGCTGGGATTACAGGTGTGAGTCACTGCACCCGGCCTCCTTTGACTTCTAAAAGGTGACCAATCCCTTGGAGCTCTTGTGGAGGAATAAGTATCATGTGCCTCCAAAAGCCCCTTCTCTCCCTGATGAAGTCTGAGGAGATGAGCTCTTTTCTACCTCTTTGCTTGAGACTTACTGATACTGTATGGCAGCCTGCACCTTCCTCCCTATTCACTGCTTCATCTCTTTTAGAGCAATAAGGAAGACAGGCCTTCCATATCTGAAGAGAGGGTCAAGGACAGGTAAAATTTTCAGAAATAGTGGTTTAATCACGATTTTTAAAAAGTTGTCATACAAGTTGGTGGGAGTGTTTGGGGTATTGCTGGTTGGGGTAGGGTATCAGGAACACTGTGAATGCTGCTTAAGAATTTGACAAGCAGGGCATCCTCATGATTTGGGGAAGCATATTTTGACCTCGATATTGAGATCTTTTTACTAAAAAGTCACTTTTGGGAAGTAGTTCCCCTCACTGTGTATATCTCCAGGCTGCCTGGATTGATGACATTTTTAATGGGCAAAAAGATCACCTAGGTGTCTGTGGCAGGAATGTTGATCGGGCAACCACCTAGGTAAAGTATAGCTGAGAGTAAGGAAAAGATGCTTTAGAATGAATGAGAAAGTAAGAAAAAAAAACTAGGAAAGGATGAGGCTGCTGGTGCAAAAAGGTTTATGCCCTTCATGCCCATATCACGACCCTTTCTCAATCTGGACCTAGGCACCACCCCCTTGAGGATTACCATGGTGCTGCAGAGCTCACAGATGCCATTTTGGCAGAAGTGTACATGGGGCTGTTCATTATGGACTAAAACATTATCTTTTTTCTTTTTTTTTTTTGAGTCGGAGTCTCGCTCTATCACCCAGGCTGGAGTGCAGTGGTGCAATCTCGGCTCACTGCAAGCTCCGCCTCCGGGTTCACACCATTCTCCTGCCTCAGCCTCCCGAGTAGATGGAACTACAGGCACCCGCCACCACACCCGGCTAATTTTTTTGTATTTTTAGTAGAGACAGGGTTTCACCATGTTAGCCAGGATGGTCTGGATCTCCTGACCTCGTGATCTGCCTGCCTCGACCTCCCAAAGTCCTGGGGTACAGGCGTGAGCCACCGTGCCTGGCCAAAAATGAGATTTGTTTTCTAGAGGGCACTTGAGTAGGTTTTCCAGAAAAATTTATGAATGCTTAGTGTCAAAACATAAGCAAAACAAAACAAATCAAAACGGATGTCCACTACAGTTCCCTCACTCAACCATCCTTCTCTGTACCTGTCCATGCTTATGCTGCTGACCCTGAAGTGTCTGAAGCTTGGGATTGCAGCAATAATTCAGATTTCAAGACTTTAAGAAGGACAAAATTGGGATGAAACCAAGGGCAAAGAACTTGTGGAGGTGGAGAATCAGTCACCTGTGGATGCTGGGGGGATTCTCCATGTTCTTCTCTGTAAGCCTATCCTCTAAGTCTTGCAAGGCTGGAAGCTATGCTAATTGTTTTAAAATGGCTGAAGGGGGCCCAGTATTTGGTTTGATTTGGTTCTAAAATGAGGGTCAAGAGCCTAGAAATGAAAGGACAGAGTTGGAGTCTGCTCCTCTACTCACCATGTCGATGAAGGTTGTACCTTGGTATCAGACATGAGCCCCCAGTTTGAAGGGGCTACATTATCTGGGGTATATGCCCGGGCAGTCATCATCCTGTGCCAGGAAAATTTAGAACACAGACACACATGGGGAGTTTAGGAGCAGAGGTTTAATAGGCAGAAGATAAGAGAAAGAGAAACAGTTCTCTCTATAGACCAGTAAGAGTCTCCAAGTGGAAAAGACTGGCTGGCAGCGAATGCACCAAATTTTATAGTCAGGTTTGAGGAGGCAGTGTCTGATTTCCACAGGGCTCACAGATTGGTTCAATCAGGTATGATGTTTACATAGTGTACGAGCAAGGCTGATTGACCCAACCTAATCTTATTACGCAAATGGACTTTCCAGCTGATCGGTGCCATCTTGTCTGCTCCTTACTGTACATGTGGCTGACAGAGAAAAGAAGATGGAGCCACCATCTTGAACATGTCTAGTCCGCTAGTTCCTGCCAGCATTCATCTGTGCAAGCTCCAAGCTTGCTTGTCTATGTCTGTAGCTTGAATTTATAGGCTGCTCTTTGTTAGAAAATGATTTGGGGCTGCTTCTCTTTAAAGAGAAAAGATTTACTGAGGACTCCCATACCCTTATTGTTTGCCTAGGTAATTTCTTCTTAACTCCTGTATCAGCAACATTATAGCCCCAAAGTGAAAACAATTCAAATGTTCACCAACTAAATCAATGGATAAACAAAATGTGATATATCCATACAATGGGGTGTCATTTGTCCATAGAAAGAAAAATGAAGTATTAATACATGCTACAACATGAATGGACCTTGAAAACATCACGGTAAGAAGCCAGACACAAAAATCCACATATTGTATGATTCCATTTAGATGAAATGTCTAGAAATGAAAATTAGATAGAGACAGAGAGTAGATTACTGGTAACATAGGGAGGAATGCAAATATTGAAGGGTGAAGGCTAAGTGAAGCAGTTTATTTCTGGGGTGATGAAAATGTTCTAAAATTGATTGTGGTGATGCATGCACAACACTGTGAATATGCTCAAAGCTGTTGAGTGGTATACTTTCGGTGAGTGAATTATATAGTAAACAAATTATGTTTCAATACAAACTTTTTTAAAAAGAAAGTTTGTATAGCAGCTTTATTCATAATTGTCCAAATTAGAAGCAACGGAAATGTCTTTCAGTAGGTAAGTAAACTTTTTTTGTATATCCAAAAATGGAACATCATATGCCATTGAAAAGAAATAAACTGGCAAAACACAAAAAAGGAAGAAACCTAAATGTGTATTATTAAGTGAAAGAACACAATCTGAAAAGGCTGTATGATTCTAAGTGTATGACATTCGAAAATGGGCAAAACTCTGAAGGCAGTAAAAACGGCAATGGTTGTCAGGGGCTAGTGAGGAGGGAGGGATGAAAAAAGAGCACAGAGGATTTTTAGGGCAGTGAACTATTCCATATGATAGTACAATGGTGGATATGTGTCATTATACATTTGTCAAAACCCACAGAATGTGCAACATCAAGAGTGACTGTTAATGTAAACTATGGGCTTTGGGTAATAGTGATGTGTAATTGTACGTTCATCAATTGTAACAAATGTACCACTCTAGTATGGGATGTTGACAGTTGGGGAGGCTGTGCCTGTGTGGGGATAGACGGTATGTAGGAAGTTTCCCACTTACTTTTCCTGTTGACATAAAACCTCTGTAAAAAATAAAAGTCAATTAAAAAGAAGAAGAAGAGGAGGAGGAGGAGGAGGAGGTTGTTAATATCTCACAAGGCCCAACATCAGAGAGTTGGCATCAACTCTCTGAAGTATTCCCTGAACTCTGCTTTCCCTTCCTCCTGGCAGAAGAATTTTACTTCTTTATCTATCTTCCCATTGTGTATTATCTTTGTTTGTTTTACAGCTTTCTGTAGCGTATTTTATTATACTTGTTTGCAGGTCTCACTTCCTGGACTATGACCTGTCCAAGGGCAGAGGCAATGTCTTCTTTTACTGATATTTTCACAGTAGTAGGAATACTATATAGTAAAGTTCAATAAATATTTGTTGTGTGAATGTATGAAGAACATCTTATAACTACTGTTGTATTATTTTTATTTTTTTTTTAGACAGAGTCTCACTCTGTTGCCCAGGTTGGAGTATAGTGGTGTTATCTCATCTCACTATAACCTCCCCTTCTGGATTCAATCTATTCTCCTGCCCCAGCCTCCCAAGTAACTGGGATTATAGGTGTCTGCCACCATGCCTGGTTAAAGTTTTGTATCTTTAATAGTGACTGGGTTTCACCATGTTGGCCAAGCTGGTCTTGAACTCCTGACTTCAGGTGATCCACTTGCCTTGGTCTCCCAAGGAACTGGGATAAAACTACTGTTTTAAAATATAATTATAGAGGATTTTGCCTCAGAACATGTTCTGCTTCAGGCTTTTGGGGATCCCGAGAACAGCTGCCTCCAAGTGACTTATCCCAGGGACAGTGGCCAGGATGTGAGGGCGTGAGCATTGAGGAAACTTCCTAGGAAACTGGGAACATATGAAAGTCCTAAACGAATAGTTTATCTATACTGAGCATCCTCAGGTGGTATCATATTACTCTAAGAGCTTTTGGAAAAGACGCCTCCTTGGAGATAATAAAACCAAGTGCAGTGTGAAATCCAAGAGCAGACTTCGGGGTGGTGATGTAGGTAAATTGGGAAGATGTCATGGGGTCAATGGTGAGACAGTCTCATCCTATCAGAAGCCACCTCTGCCACCTCCCAAAGGCTGCCTAAAATGCTTTGGTAAGTTTATTATAGGGCATGGAGGTAAATATATGTAGAATGGGTGAAATGTTTTCCTGGGAGGGATGACATTTTAAACTATTATTTTATACATTACTGGGAGTCATATGTAATATAGTTCTTGAAAAGAGATTTTAAGAGGGGGTTAGGAAAAAAAACTATGAAGACATTGATGCTAAGAGTGGAAAGGAAAAGTTATCTAAGCTGTGATAGAGTACCAAAAATAGCTTTTCGTTACTTCCTAAATTTGTCAGTATTTAACGGACAAAGTCAATATTCTTTTTTTTTTGAGATGGAGTCTTGCTCTGTCACCCAGGCTGGAGTTCAGTGGAGAGATCTCGGCTCACTGCAAGCTCTGCCTCCAGTGTTCACGCCATTGTCCTGCCTCAGCCTCCTGAGTAGCTAGGACTACAGGTGCCCGCCACCACGCCCGGCTAATTTTTTTGTATTTTTAATAGAGACGGGGTTTCACCGCGGTCTTGATCTCTTGACTTCGTGATCCACCTGCCCTGGCCTCCCAAAGTGTTGGGATTACAGGCGTGAGCCACTGCGCCCAGCTCAAAGTGAATATTCTTAACCATACAGCTACTTTAATTTTAATATTAGGGCATACTTTTTACTTTAAGAAATTGCATATTAATATTATGTAAAGTAGAAGCATTATGAATGTAGAGAATTTATTCATTAGGGCTCTGAAATTTACTGCTGTCTGATTTAGAGAAGTCACTTACCCTCTCTGGGCTTCGGTTTCATTCATTGATAAAATAGGCACTTGAGGTGAAGGGTAGAGCCCGTGGCTTACAGATGCTTGTGTCTCTTAGTTTCCAGCAGTAAATATTTATTAGATGAAAACTTGGCTGAGGCTGCATATCAAAGAGAGGAGGAAGGGGCATCTCTTGGCAGATTTTATCCTCAAGGCAGGTTACCTGCTCCTGCATAAATGAAAGGAGACCTGGCCTGAGTTGAAGGCTGTCTTAACCTTTCCAAAGAGATCAGTAACACTGGTGGCCCATGGGTAACAGTGGTGGCCCATGGTTGTCTAATAAGGAGCTTTACAGTATTAAAAGAAACTTCAGAGAAATTAAGTTTAAAGGAGTTTAACTGAGCATGAAAGATTTGTGAATTGGTTAGCCCCCAGAATCACAGCAGATTCACAGAGACTCCACGGGTGCCTCATGGTTAGAACCAATTTATGGACCAAAAAGGCAAAATGACGTACATGAATCAGAAGTGCAGTACAGAAAGAGTGAGATTGATTACAACTTGGCCTTTGCCTTATTTGAACACAGTTTGAACATTCAGCAGTCTATGAGTGGTTGAAGTAGGGCCGCTGGGATTGGCCAACACTCAGCTATTGTTACAGGTCCATACTATTGAGTTAGGTTTTCAATTTGTCTAACTATTAGGCTAGGTTACAGTTCATCTGCAAGGACTCAAATATACAAGTATGGAGTCCTTCTCAGGCCATATTTGTTTGCTTTAACAATAGTTTAAGAAAGACATGAGAAGTTAAGAGCAGTTCAGAGGACAGCTGTCATGATAAAGAGTTTAGAAAAGAATGTGTAGGAAGACAGGTCAGGGGTGGGGGATATTCGGATCATTTAAACCTGACAAGAGTCATCTGAATAAAGTATGACAAGCAGTTGGTATTTGGACATTTGCAGAAGTGATTATATAGAATATAGAGCAGATGTTCTCAAGTTTTTTTGGATGCCAAGGCACTCAGGAAAAGATCACATTTACATGGCCCACAGTGTAATCAGGTGAGGTTGCCTAAGACTCCATTCTGCTCTAAGGCTTTGACACGCCTGGGTCCCACTCTGCTACCAAAGGCTGATGGCATCAGTAGTATCATCCAAAAGACCACCAAGATGGCTAAATAGTAGAAAGGAGAGCCTCATTGCTCTCATCAGTTTGCAAGCCAGGAAGGGAAATCATCCAGTGTGGACTGAAGGTGCTCTCTGTTGGAATAGGGGAAGGACAGGTTGGGTTTTATATTCATATTCATACATATTCAACAAGTTTGGGGGAAAAGCTATACATATTTATGCGGGTGCCGAGCACACCATAATGAGTAAATATATGTAACATACATTCCATGTTCACTTTGGAGTGGGGGTTTAGCACTAAAATGAGGTAGAATTTGGCCCTTTACATCATCAGATGAACTTCAGGACACAGGTGGTTTGTGTGCCACCTCTATAAGCTGGCAGAAACTGGAAATCTGTAATATTAGTAACTTATCAGAAAAGAACGTTTGTAAGGCCGGTCCTCTGTCCAATCAGAGCTGATAACTGGTTTGGTTAGAGGGAGTTTAGTTATAGAAAGTTAGAAAATTTGCCATGCCATCCAGGCCCTGAACCCTCCACCACAGGTAACTTTGTTTCCTTAACCTTAGGGTCTGTCTTAGTTGATAAAGGGGCATCTGTTTCGGTCTCTTAGATCACAATAGTTCAGGGCACTGTAACCTATCCCTGCTTTAAGGGAGTTGCATACTTGTTACCAAATTGATGTAGAGAGTTGCGTCTGGTTGTGTTTGAGGTAGAGTTAGAAAATATGGTGTCAAAACGACAAGTAAGAGATTGAAATAAAAGGAGGAACTAATTGATTCTGTATTTGAAGGTACTGATTGATTTGTCACAGGATTGGTGTGTGGGTGTGTTTGTTAAGAAAATAACTTTTATCTAAGGACTGTGAGTCCTCTTAAATTATCAGGCCTAGAGAGACATTAAAATGAGACAGAAATCACAGCCGTATCTCCTCCTTGAGCTATGCATTCATCTCTTGAAACTGCTTGCTATTGCCACATGGAGCTATATAGTAACCCAGTAATGCCACACCTGACACTACAAACCACCCCCTATAGCTTAACAATGTGTAGGCAATCACTAATCAATGTTGCTTCTGTAAACCAATGAGAATTCCTGATTACAACTTTGTATCAATCCACTCCTTGTTCCCTTTTTCAACTTTAAAAACCCACTTGTAACTGCTGCTAATTGGAGTGTATATTTAGGCTGACTTGCATCTGTGTTCCCAGGTTGCAATCCTCAAGCTTGACCCAAATGAACTCCCTACTTATAATAATTTTCCGTCAACTTCTTCCTTTGAGGTCGATGTGTATGTGTGTTTGTGTACAGAATATGTTCCAAAAGTGCTTGAACAGTTTAAACTTCACTAACTTCAGAAAAGTAAGTTCTATAAATTTACCCCTAAGGTCCCTCGAAGTTTCAATGATATACACTTATTGTACACTTATTTTCATTTTGTAGATGTTAAATAATGCATTATTAGTGAAACCATGCCCCAGAGAGTTGAAGAAACCAATGACTAATGAAATTAATCAGTTTACAGGATAGCAGATCAAACAACAACAACAATAGTAACTTGCTAAAATGCCAAAACTCTCCCTGCTTCTGAGATTTAAAAACTGGCTAAAATGGATTAAAACTATTAAGGCCAACTGGAGTTTACACAGAACAAGCTGGCCAACGTCACAGCCCCAATTTCTGCCACGTTTCAACCAACTCCCCACGAATGTGCACACGTGATACATGAGGCAGTGTTAAACAAAACTGTGCATGCCGAGGACTTTCAGACCTCCCCTTTCCTTCCACCAACCAACTATTAAGTCCAGAGGCCATTCTCTAAACCTTTTCTAATAAAATGACTGCATGAAATGCACACGGGACAGGTCTGAGCTGGACTCCTGTCTCCTTGTTGGTTTATTTACAATAAAAATCTTCTTTTCTGAAAAACCCAAATTGGGCGGTGAGCTTCTTTTCCTTGAGAACATTAGTTTTAATCATTTGATTCAGTCTCTCTGATTGGAAATAGTAAAGGTTGACTTCAAAACAAAGAATGTAATGTTCGACATTCAAAAAACAAAGTAAGTAGAAAGGAAATTTAAATTTTATATCTGCATTTATGTAAGGCAAAAACATTCTGCAGATAAGACGGATTTGAGGACATATGTGATCCTGAGAGTGGCAATGCCTGGGTACAACAAATATTCCAGACAGTATTTCAGGCTTTCAAGGGAGTGTACTTGGTGGGGTCCAAGTTGAGGGCTCCAAACAGTAAAGCGGGACTTGGGTAATGCCTGGTTTACTGCTGGAACAAACTGAAAATTCCACTAAGATAAATACATGACATGAAAAAGGATGGACTTGGGAAATGGAGTGGCAGGATAGGGCAAAGGGACCCAGAGAGCCCAGGAGAGTCGGCTGTGCTGGTGGGGTTGGGGCTGTGGACACACCCCCCTTTTGTTGCTCCCTCCACCCTCAGAAACCCTCTGTGACTCTTCCAAGCTCTGTGATGCAGGCCTGGGTTTATAGTTAAGCCTGGGCACCCTCAGTGCTCAGTTGCTTCAGGCAGCCGAGCTATTCAGACCATGGAGAATATCCTCTGTTTTCTGAACAGCTATATTGAGACAGGGCTGATCCCTGACTCACATTACTTGGATATTGACCCCAGCTTCATTTGCTTGAGTGGGTTGGGGTTGTTTATACTGTACTTGTTCTATGTGGTATTGATCCTGCATTCGTCACCCACCGAAAAAAATAATGACATCCAAAAGGTAAGGGCCTGTGGGTGAACACCCAAGAGAGATGCCCTGTTGTTGTTTCCCAAACCTATTCCCACACTTCTAAATAAGTCTGGTTGGTTCAGAGACATGTCTTACATGGGAAGTCTGAAGAGAGGATAGAGCTTCACTTTCTGTGGCAGAGGTTGGGCAGACGTAGGGGTTCAGGAGGACTAAGGTTTCCATCTGTAGCTCATAGACTACCTATCTGGCTGTGGTGGAGAGTTGCGGGATAAAATCCTAAACACAGTAATTCTGTGCTCCCAGATAGGTTTATTTAGAGAATGTGAGTTCTCTGAAGGAGAACAGTCTCTGCTGAAATTTGATCATGAGTCACATTCCCATGTCACCTGTCATTCAACAAAGCCTTCCTTCATGTTGGGCTGACCAGGGGAGTAATGCTGAGAGTCTCTGAGCAGAGGCTGGAGCCAGAGGTCTGTCTCTGGGACACTTGTCCTGTGAGGGAGCACAGATGTGACTGTTGGACTCTGAGTCTGTGCCCTGGATGAGGACTTCTAACTCAGCACATCAAGTGTGGCTCTCACAGAAGAAATCCTCTTTCAGCTTTTCAGAGAAGGGAAAATGGGAAATATTTTATCACCTTCAAAAACTGATAAAAAGAACGTATTTCTATTAATTAGAGAGTCATATCATTCTTGTATAATGAATGAATGAATGAATGAGCTTCATAGAGTGTGAGAGAAGTGAGTCGTAGCCTGTCATTATCTTTCTTTTGTTCTCAGCATCAGGGCAGAGCCAGGAGGAGAAGGAAAAGTGTGACATTTAAAGGTAATGTCAGCCTGCTTTATCTGAGCTTCAGGGTGACATGAAAAAGGATGGACTTGGGAAATGGAGTGGCAGGATAGGGCAAAGGGACCCAGAGAGCCCAGGAGAGTCGGCTGTGCTGGTGGGGTTGGGGCTGTGGACACACCCCCCTTTTGTTGCTCCCTCCACCCTGTCTTTTTCATGAGGAACTCAGTCCCATAATTTCTTAGAATGTCACTTACTAGACAGTCTCAGAAAACAGAGCCCTCAGAAGACAGGCTCATGGGAAAGCAATCAGACATGAGACACTACTCATAGGCCCTGCTCTGCTCATTCATGTGCATGACAAAGTGATGGACCTGCCCAATGGGTGCTGCCCAACTGGAGGCCTACTGAGATATCGAGGAAGGACTACTGGTTGGCTTGGAGTCAGTGCTTCTGTCTCACAACTTTGCATAAGTGCTTTGACTTCCTCGATGCTCGGATTCCTCCTAGAGGTTACCACCGATGTGTTTCACGTGGTGCTTTTGAGCATCACATGGGGTAATGTATGTGAAAGTTTACTAATGATTCCACATACACACGTGAACTTGTGAAAATTATCAATGACTATTTGCCCTTTTCTACTGATTCTTGGGGCTATCAGAGTTTAATATCCCAAGGGTCTTCCACAGACTTCTGTATGATCCCTGTGCCACTACGTTCATTGCATATAACATACTCTTCTGGTTTCCCAGACCGGAAAAGTTTCCAGAGGGAAGCAGAAGAGGAAAGAAAACTACTTTCTATTCTGAAAAGGTGATTAATCATTCCCCTTGTGTCCTGTTCCCACCCCCTCCTTTTTTTTTCTTTTTGCATGTTCTATTCACTTCAGGGATTCCTTGTAGCCTGCTGTAGTTTTGGGAGTGGGTAGCCATAGGAATGGGTATGTGAATGAATGCTTTGGGGAGAGGCTATAGTGAGGTCATATGACCTCATATATGGTGAGGTCATGGGTGGGGGGCAATGCGAAGCAGGTAGCAGGATAAAGGGGGTCCCACCCCTGCCAGGCTAACAGACCCTCCTTTCCTTGTTCTGGTTCTGGCTGCAGCTTTGGACCTCCTGTTTCCTGCGGTCCCCTGGGCCAGCATCATGATACCACCCGCTTTCGTCGACTGTTATGCCCAGACCCTGTCTGTCAGGTGTGTAACAGAGCAACTGCTGATATCCAGCGACTGCTGTCTTGGGAGTCCCTGAAAGATGCCGCTCCCTCTGTGTCCCCTTTGGATTCTGCAGGTTCTGCGACTGAGTCATCGTTCACTCTGTCTTCCACCCCCTCAGCAACCCCTCCAGAAGACCTAATATTGTCTCCTCGGCCTAAGCTCTCTCCACCTCCCCTGTTAATTCTCTCACCTGACTTGATCACGTCCTTAGCTAACTTGTTTTCACCCTCACCACTGAAGGACCCTCCACCACCACAGCCTGTTTCTCCCCTGGATTCCAAGTTCCCCGTAGACCATTCCCCACCCCTACAGCTTCCCTTTCCCCTTCTCCCACCACATCACATTCAGAGAGTGGAGCCCAATCTCCACCCTGTGGCCAGTTTGTCTCTGAACACCATCTTTTCACTTGACTCCACCCAATGCCAAGATATTTCCCAGGCCATGAATCCCACTGATTCATGTGCTCATCATTACAAACCACCAATCTCAGCTGCTTTACCAGTGGAAGACTGCTCTGTGACTCAGTCGAAATCAAGACTCACCATTTTGAAGCCTTTTGCAGAGATGTTATCTCTAGGTGGCTCTGGTGAGACATCCACCTATGCCCCAACAACAATCAAAGGCATTGACCATTCATGCCCTGCATCTTCAGAATTCTCCTGGTGGCATCCTCATGCCAAGGGCTCTTTTTCCTCCAATTTTGTGCCATCTGATTTCATGGAGGAGCTTCTCACCCTTCATTCTTCTGAGGCCTCTTTAGGGGGGCACTCTGTGGCCAACGTCATACAGCCTGTTAACATCTCTTTTGTCAGCCATGACATTCTGGCACTCCTGGAGAGACAAGTCAAAAAAAGGTGTGATTTCCTGATGTGGAAAGAAAATGGAAAGAAACCAGGATCTTTCCCAACACAACTTAGACAAAACTACCAACTAAATTCTTCACGGAAAATGTTAGCCTCAATTGCTGATAAGCATGACATGGTAGAATTCTTTCCTTTTGGGGCCAATAAAGGCAAACTAGAGGGGCAGCACATCCATCAGCAGCCCCCATACTCTAAGTGCTTTGAAGACCATTTAGAGCAAAAATATGTGCAGCTCTTCTGGGGTCTCCCATCTCTGCACAGCGAGTCTCTGCATCCTACTGTTCTTGTCCAACGTGGCCATTCCTCCATGTTTGTATTCTTCAATGGCATTACAAATACATCTATATTCCATAAATTTCCAGTACTTCCCTCTCCCCAACCTCTGTCCTTGCCTAATACCCAAGCTCTACCCTTGCCTCAAACCCTGCCCCGAGGTCAGTCCCCACATCTCACTCAGGTCCAGTTCCAGGCTCAACATCAATCTCCACTCCCAGTCCTACTACCTAGTCCTCCATTCCTGATTAGGATCTGTGGAGTGTGTCTTCATAGACCCCAGAAGGAGGCACAGTTTCTTACGCCATCTGAAATTAATCTTCTGGAGTGTAACGTGTTGCAGAAAGTGCAGGAAAGTGTGTGGGGTTTACCCTCTGTGGTTAAAAAATCCCAGGAAGACTTTTGTCCTCCAGCTCCCAATCTTGCATTGGTCAGAAAGTCCTTCAAGGTCCATGTTCCCATCTCTATCATTCCTGGAGATTTTCCACTGAGCTCTGAGGTAAGGAAGAAACTAGAGCAACACATTCGAAAGAGGCTCATCCAGCGCAGATGGGGCCTGCCCCGTAGAATCCATGAGTCTCTGTCATTACTACGTCCTCAGAGCAAAATTTCAGAGCTATCTGTGTCAGAGAGCATTCATGGACCCTTACATCGCTCTTCAGTTGAGGGTCAGAGCCTCAATGTTCTAAAGAAGTTCGGATCAATCATCCCTAGAACCTTGCATGAGAGGAGCTCAAATATGCTTTCCCTGGAGAATGTGGGGAATTATCAGGGATGCAGCCAGGAGACTGGTCCAAAAAATCATCTGTTGCAAGATCCAGAGACATCTTCAGATGAGGATATGAAGTCTAACGCTGAGAGAGACCTGGACACTTATATGATGCATCTGTCAGGGAATCATTCAGGGGAGAGCCTAGGTCAGAAACAACTTGAAAATGCCCTGACAGTACATTTGAGCAAGAAATTTGAGGAAATCAATGAGGGTCGAATGCCTGGGACTGTGCATAGTTCATGGCATTCAGTCAAGCAGACAATGTCTCTTGCTGAGGAATCCCACAGCCAAATAAAACATCGAAGTATGGCAGCATTGGTGAGTGAGGACCACGGCGTTGATACTTCCCAGGAGATTTCTTTCCTTGGTTCCAACAAACAAAAGATGTTGGAAGCCCATATTAAATCTTTCCGCATGAGAATGCTGTGGGGCCTTCCCCGCAAGGTCCTTGAATCCATAGAAATCTTCAAATTGAAAGAGGACCTTTCCAATTCCTTTTCCCATTTCGACCTTCCCTCCTCAGCCAGCTTTATTTCTCGGGGAGATACCAAAGATGGGGTCTCTAAGTCTAATAGACAAAGCACTTTCCAAGGAGGAAAGTTGGGAACAACAAGCTCAGTCCCTGTCCTTGATTGTCCTCATCCTGTCACCTCACCTGTTGGCAAAGAAAAATCAGAGACTCTGGGAAGGCAATTTTCTGATACTGATCATGACCTTATAGAGACAGATTCCAAAGATAGGGCCTCCATGCCCCTTAGAAGAGGCACTACAGATTTTCAAGGAGAAAAATTAGAAACCACAAGATCATTCTCCATCCTGGGTCATCCTCAACTGGTCACCTCACCTGTAGATCAAGAAAAGCATGAGACCCTGAAAAGAGAATTCGTTGATACTGACAATGATCTTACAGAAAGTGTCCCAACAACTGAGGATGGCAGACAGACTTTTCTGCCCCCCACACACAGCATCGTAGACGAAGCCAGTCAGAGACAGACTGTACCGGCCAGTAGATGCAGCTCAGAGCTGACCATAATGCAAGCTGGAGTTGGCCGTGAGTCAAGGGATAAGAGAGAGAGTGCCAGTAATAATATTAACAGGCTTCAGGGCAGTAGAAAGACCTTTCCTGTCACCAATGGGTCGAAGGAGATGCTCAAGGAAGAGGAGACCTGTGCTCTTCAATCACAAAATAGGAACAACTTGACATCCAGCAAGTCAGGAAGCTGCTCAGTGACAAATGTGAAAACAAGCACATCTCATGAAACTGAAATTTTCCCACCAAGAGTATCAGTTCCCCAAGATCCTAAATCATCATATCTTAAAAATCAGATGCTGAGCCAGTTAAAGTTGGTCCAGAAGAAGGATAGCCAACCTCAGAGCCATTTCACTGACATGTCTCTTGCCTTAGATAACTTGAGTTCCAAGGACTTACTGACTCATCCCCAGGGCATTTCAAGTCGGGACATGGAAACTTCCCAGGTGCTGCATGTCCACTTGGAGGACAGAGGGATCTGTGCGGCACAGCAGCAGGAGCCCAGTGTCCCTACGCATGTCTTACAGAAATGCCAAGTTAAGAATTTTTCACCAGCTACAAAGAGAGTGAGCCCTCTAAGACCCAAGGGAGGAGAGGTTGGTGGAGGGGATGCAGGGTTGGGGACATCCCAATTCAGGAGAAAGAGCCACGTTATTCATAATAAGACATCAAGGGAGTTGCTTGGGAGCAAATCTTCCCCAACCTTGAAAACACAGCCTCCTCCTGAAAACCTTTTCAGAAACTGGATGAAGACCTTTTTGCAGCGGTTTAATAAACCCAGCATAACATATGAAGATCAAGAAATTTCTCGGGCAAAGGATAGCTCCCTGTCGTCATCTGTGCAGAAGAGAGGTCGAGTTAAAAGCAGAGCTGGCTTTACTGGAAGTATTGAAGCTCAGAAAATTAGGAAAGACACTGGGGAGTTCCTAGAAGAGAAGCTGGGGCATAAGCGTGGGATAGATGTCACCTGTCCCCAAGAGCCCCTTGCCTCCCCGGTGGAGCTTGGGAAAGCTCAGCACAACCCAGAAGTGCAGGTCAGAGCAGAGCCTGTCCAGGGCTATTCCCACAACTACATGGCTCCCTCCTGCAAAGTGACATGTACCAAATCTTACAGCCAACAAGCTATCTTTGTTGGCCAGAATTATCCTACAAGGATTAGACAGAACACAGACAAGGACAGACAGCCTGAGAAAGTTGAGGCATTTAAGGGGAAGATATTGTGTCAAAGGCATCCCCAGTCCATGCCCCACAGGAAGCCTATGCCACATTCAAACCTCATTTGTCAGCATCAGGTCAACTTGGTGTGTCCAGCCGTCCCGACCAGTGCTAAAAGCACTGTGTTCAGTGATGTGTCTTTACTAACTGGACAGAAAATGCTTCCGAAGCATTTCCAGGGAGGAAAATTTCCCCCCACAAAATAATTCACTCCTTGTTGGGAATCTTGATTCTCCCCAATAAATGTACTAATAGGAAGGATGTCTTTTATGTGTATTGTGTTGGGGGGAATAAGTTTTGGGTAACCAAAGCTTGTGGTTAGGGAAAGGTAAGAGTTAGCTCAGCTCTTGTGAGTCCCTCAGTTGACTTTTAAAAGGTGACTAATCCCCTGGAGCTCTTGTGGAGGAAAGAGTATCATGTGCCTCCAAAAGCCCCTTCTCTCCCTGATGAAGTCTGAGGAGATGAGCTCTTTTCTACTTCTTTGCTTGAGACTTACTGATGCCGTATGGCAGCCTGTACCTTCCTCTCCATTCACTGCTTCATGTCCTTTAGACCCATAAGGAAGTCAGGCCTTCTATATCTGAAGAGAGGGTCAAGGACAGGCACATTTTCCAGAAATAGTGGTTTAATCAGTATTTTAAAAAAGTTGTCACTGACCACAGGATCATATAAATTGGTGGTAGTGTTTGGGGTATTGCTGTTTGGGGTAGGGTGTCAGGAACACTATGGATGCTGCTTAAGAATTTGAAAGGCAGGGCATCCTCATGATTTAGGGAAGCACATTTCATTTTGACCTTCACTTTGAGGTCTTTCTACTAATAAGTCACTTGGGGAAGTAGTTACCTTCCCTGTGTATTTCTCCATGCTGCCTGGATTGATGACTTTTTTACAGAGCAAAAAATCACCTAGCCGTCTGTGACAGGAATGTTGACCAGGCAACCACCTACCTCCTAGGGTAAAATATAGCTGAGAGTAAGGAAAAGATGCCTTATAATGAATGAGAAAGTAAGAAAAAAATGAAGCTAGGAAAGGATGACCATGGTAGTGGAAAAAGGTTTATGTCCCATCATGCCCATATCACAACCCTTTGTCAATCTGGATCTAGGCACTACCCCCTTGAGGTTTACCAAGGCGCTGCTGACAGGTGCCATTTTGGCAGAAGTGTCCATGGGGCTATTGTTTCAGGACTAAAACAGTATCTGCAGGGATGTTGTCAAACATGGCATCCCTCTCTTTAGGGAAGCTGATCTTTGTGCCTTCTTTCTAGCCACATTGATGGCAACATGCAAGATTTCCCCTTAGTGTATATGGTGCACCTATCAGGGTGGAGGTATCCCCTATGATCTTCATGGGCTTAGTGGAATATAATAGATATTACGTAGAACACCTGCAGCTCATGATCCAGAGGTGAGTCCTTGACTATGCATGAGGGTTACAGACATTTGGAGGCTGGCTATGAATCTTTACAGAATGCTCCTTATGGCTAAGAGTGTGCACATATATACCCTTAAAATATTAGGGGCCTGAAGAGAAGGCAACTCCACTTATACAGACTGGGACTAATTAATGAAGTGAGTTTTCTAGAGGGCAGTTGAGGTAGGTTTTCCAGAAAAATTTGTGAATGCTTGGTGTGAAAGCTAAAGCAAAACAAAACAAAACAGATGTCCACTACAGCTCCATCACCATCCTTCTCCTTTCCTGTCCATGCTTAGGCCACAGACCCTGTTGTGTCTGAAGCTTAGGATTGCAGAAATAATTCAGATTTCATGAAGGCCTTAAGAAGGACAAAATTGGGATGAAGCCCAGGCAAAGAACTTAAGGAGGTGGAGAATCCATGGAGCGTCCAATCATCCATGTGGATAGGCTTCCCAATAACCTGGTCTCTTAATTCCTCTGTCATTCCATCTTAGAGATGGATTGACTCTACCTCTAATCCTGTTTAGTTACTGCCACACCCAAGAAGCTATCATCAAAAACATCTAAACGTTATCATCAGAAACACCTCTGTTTTTGGAAGCAGAGTCTTGCTCAATTGCCCAGACTGGTGTGCAGTGGCATGTTCCTGGCTCACTGCAACCTCCATCTACTGGGTTCAAGTGATTCTCCTGCCTCAGCCTACTGAATAGCTGGGATTAAAGGCACATGCCATGATGCCGGCTTTTTTTTTTTTTTAGTAGAGCCAAGGTTTCACCATGTTGGCCAGGCTGGTCTTGAACTCCTGACCTCAAATGATCTGCCTGCCTTGGCCTCTCAAAGTGCTGGGATTATAGGTGTGAACCACTGCTCTCGGCCACCTTCTAAGGTTTTTATCTTCAGAGGAATTATACTTCCTGAAATGTCTCTATTGAGTGATAGCTAAACTCTAGTCTTGATGGACTGATCCATTCTTGTTTTGTAATAGGTACACAGTATATGCTTTAAATGGGTGAATTTTGTAATATGTGTACTATATTGCAATAAAACTTAAAGGATTTAAAAGAAGAAGTGCTTGAGGATAATAAGAATACAAGAGGATACACCAAAAGAAGTTTACATATTCTTGGAAGATGAAATCCTGGTGGAGGAGAGAAAGCTGATTTAGCAAAGTAGACAAAGAACCAGCTATCCTTAGTGCTGCTTCCTTCTCTTCATGAGGCACTGAACATGTTTTATTTCTTAAATCCTTTCATTGAAGAGATGGTTAAACACATACAAGAGCAGGTATAACAATTTAACTCCCCATGTACCTACCACCTAAATTTCACAATTATCATTCGGTATGGATAATGAATCCCATCTTTTACACTATGATTAAAGTGCAAAAGTCCATTTAAACATCTTGCCATTCATCTCTTAGAAGATATGCCATGTGCCATATGTCAATGCTGTCACATTCCCTTGATACGTATCACACGAGGAACACACTTATGTACAACAGATGTACACAGCATTGGTGACAAACACATAGCGGCCTTGGCAATCAGTTCTCCTTAAACTTCTCCTTTAAGTCAATCCCAAGTAGTCATTTGAATTTCTACCCACAGTCCATACAAGAAGCAACCTTACAGAGCAAATTCAGTGCACAATTTTGCAGTCCCTTAATCACACAGTAACTATAACATGAAAATAACAGTGGAAAACTGTGCATGTTGCTGAAACTTGAGATTGCCATATAAGTGTTTTCAAATATTTAAAAGAAATTTTTTTCTATAGCATATTTAAAATGAGTTTTCATGTTTCCACTTATATAAACTGGATCAAATATACATGTTTATCTACCCTCCTTCCCATAGTGTGATTAAGCGTAAAAGAGTCTATGAAAAGATGCTCGACATCATTAATCATCAGAAAAATACAAATAAAAATCACTATGAGATAGCACTTCACGCCCACTAGGATGGCTGGAATAAAATAGACAAATGTTTTAGATAATTTGGGGAAATTGGAAGCCTCATACACTGAGAGTGGGAATGTGAAATGGTACAGCTGCTTTGGAAAACAGGCAGTTCCTCAAAATGTTGGCATATAACCCAGCAAATCCACTCCTAAGTATATACCAAAAGAAATGAAAATATGTGCGTGCAAAGAAACTTGTACACAAAGGTTCATCGCAGCATTATTCAAATAGCCAAAAGATGGAAACAACTCAAATGTCCACATGAATGTATAAACAAAATGTGGTATATCCATACAACAGATTATTATTCAGCCATAAAAAGGAATAAAGTATTGACACATGGTACAACATAGATAAATCTTGAATATTTTATGCTGAGTGAAAGGTCAGTCACAAACAACCACAATGATTCCATTCTGATGTCCAGAATAGAGACATTTACATAGAGATAAAGTAGATTTAGAACTAGGTTAATGAGGTGCAAGAAGTGTAATAGCTAAAGGATATATGGTTTCTTTTTGAAGTCATAAAAATGTTTTTAAATGACTAGTGATGGATGCACAACTCTGTGAATATAAAAATCATTGAACTACACACTTAAAATGGGTGACTTATATGGCATGTGAACTGTATTTCAATAAAACTGCTTTAAAAATTGAAGGATTTAAAAAATAAATGCTTGACATGACAGGGACAGGAGAGGATACAACAAAAAGGGTCAACCCATTTTTGGAAGGTGGAAATCTGGTAGAGGACAGGTAATTGACTTAGTGCCTGCAAACCAATTCACATCATGTATTGTCCATTTTCACACTGCTTTAAAGAACTACCTGAGACTGGGTAATTTATAAAGAAAAGAGCTTTCATTTACTCATAGTTCCACAAATTGTTCAGGAGGCATGGCTGGGGAGGCCTCAGGAAACTTACAATCATGTCTGAAGGCAAAGGGAAAGCAAGCATGTCTTCATACGGCACAGGAGACAGAAAGCTAAGGAGGAAGTACTATACACTTTCAGACAATCAGATCTTGTGAAAACTTGCTATCACGAGAACAGCAATGGGAAAATCTGCCCCCATGATCCAATCACCTCCCACTGGATCTTTCCCCTAACACTGGAGGTTACAATTCAACATGAGATTTGGGAGGGGACACAGAGTCAAACCACATCACACCACATAACTGCAGGATACAAGTGACATGATGGAATCAAACAAGAAATTAGGAGTTATATGCCATAAACAAGGTTCATTGAAATTTTGATTCTTTTTTGTTTTACATTGTCTGTTCTCATGGTATGGATAAAGACATACCTGAGACTGGGTAATTTATAAAGAAAAAGAGGTTTAATGGACTGACAGTTCCATGTGGCTTGGAGGCCTCACAATCATGGCAGAAGGTGAAAGGCACATTTTACATGGAAATGGACAAGAGAGAATGACAGTCAAGTGAAAGGGGAAACCCCTTACAAAACAGTCAGCTATTGTGAGACTTATTCACTATCATGAGAACAGTATGGGGGAAACTGCCCCCATGATTCAGTGATCTCCCACCAGGTCCCTCCCACAACACATGGGAATTATGAGAGCTACAGTTCAAGATGAGATTTGGGGCTGGGCGTGGTGGCTCACGCCTGTAATCCCAGCACTTTGGGAGGCCAAGGTGGGCGGATCATGAGGTCAGGAGATCGAGACCATCCTGACTAACATGGTGAAACCCCATCTCTACTAAAAAATACAAAAAATTAGCCAGGCATGGTGGTGGGTGCCTGAAGTCCCAGCTACTCGGGAGGCTGAGGCAGGAGAATGGCATGAACCTGGGAGGCGGAACTTGCAGTGAGCCGAGATCATGCAACTGCACTGCAGCCTGGGTGACAGAGTGAGACTCTGTTTCAAAAAAAAAAAAAAAGATGAGATTTGGGTGGGGACACAGCCAAACTATATTATTCCTCCTCTGGCCCCTCCTAAATCTCATGTACTCACATTTCAAAACCAATCATGCCTTCCCAACAGTCCCCCAAAGTCTTGACTCACTTCAGCATTAACTCAAAAGTATACAGTTCAAAGTCTCTTCTGAGACAAAGCAAGTCCCTTCAACTTATAAGCCTGTAAAATCAAAAGCAAGTTAGTTACTTCCTAGATACAATGGGGATACAGGCATTGGGTATATATAGCCATTTCAAATCAGAGAAATTGGTCAAAACAAAGGGGCTCCAGGTCCCATGCAAGTCCAAAATCCAGCAAGTCAGTCAAATCTCCAAAATTATCTCCTTTCAATCCATTTCTCACATCCAGGTCATGCTGATGCAAGAGGTGAGTTCCCATGGTCTTGCATTTTCCTTCCACATTTCCCTAGCAGAGGTTCTCCATGAGGGCCCCACCCCTGCATCAAACTTCTGCCTGGTCATCCAGGCATTTCTATAGATCCTTTGAAATCTATGCAGAGGTTCCCAAATCTCAATTCTTCTGTCCACCCACAGGCTCAATACCACGTGAAAGCTGCCAAGACTGTGGGCTTGTACCCTCTGAAGCCACAGCCTGAGTTGTGCCTTGGCCCCTTTTAGCCATGGGTAGAGCAGCTGGGATGCAGGGCACTAAGCACCTAGTCTTCACACAACAGGGGGATCCTGGGCCTGTCCCATGAAACCATTTTTTCCTCCTTGGCATCTGGGCCTGTGATGGGAGGGGCTGCCACTAAGCTCTCTGACATGCCCTGGAGACATTTTCCCCATTGTCTTGAGGATTAACAATTGGGTCCTCATTACTCATGTAAATTTCTGCACCTGACTTGAATTTCTTCTCAGAAAATGGGTTTTTCTTTTCTATCTCATTGTAAGGCTGCAAATTATCCAAACCTTCATGCTCTGTTTTCTTTTTAAAACTGAATGATTTTAACAGCACCCAAGTCACCTCTTGAATGCTTTGTTGCTTAGAAATTTCTTCTGCCAGATACCCTAAATCATCTCCCTCAAGTTCAAAGTTCTGCAAATCTCTAGTTCAGGGGCAAAATTCTCCCAGTCTCTGTGCTAAAACATAGGATGATTCACCTTTATTTCAGTTCCCAACAAGTTCCTCACCTCATATGAGACCACCTCAGCCTGGATTTCATTGTCTATATCATCATCAACCTTTTGGTCAAAGCCATTCAACAAGTCTCTAGGAAGTTCCAAACTTTCCTACATTTTCCTGTCTTCTTCTGAGCCCTCCAAACTGTTACAACCTCTGCCTGTTACCCAGTTCCAAAGTAGCTTCCACGTTTTCAGGTATCTTTACAGCAGCACCCCACTACTTCTGGTACCACTTTACTTTATAAGTCCATTGTCACAATGCTGATAAAGACATATCTGAGACTAAGTAATTTATAAAGAAAGGTTGAATGGAATCAGAGTTCCATGTGGCTGCGGAGGCCTCACAATCATGGCGGATGGTAAAAGGCACATCTTACATGGCGGCAGAGATAATGAGAGCCAAGTGAAAGGGGAAACCCCTTAAACAGTCAGCTCTCATGAGATGTATTCACTACCATGAGAACAGGATTGGGGAAACTGCCCCCATGATTCAATTATCTCCCACCAGGGCTCTCCCACAACACATGGGAATTATGGGAACTACAATTCAAGATGAGATTTGGGTGGGGATACAGCCAAACCGTATCGCAGTGTATAAATTTTTTATACATAATTAAAAATTTTTTTTGGAGGAGTTCTTTTTCAGTCTATTGTAAAACCTGTTGAAATGTTAGCATGCTTCAAATGTGGAAAGGGCCCAGGTTCTTGCCTGGAACAGAACCCAAAACAAGTATTTTAAAGTTGGCATGGCATACTACTTTGGTGTATTAGTACACCATGCCAACTTTGTACACTACTAGGTCTAGGTATGGTGGTGGCAACTGTGGGAATCAAAGACAAAAATCTCAAACGTTATATAAAAATACAGTCAATGGTTCATTTAAAAATGTATTTATTTGAAGTTTAATGTAATTAAAGTTGCAGAAGAGTTGCATGGATGGTAAACAACAATATATTGCTACATTTGCATTCCCATAAAGAAATACTTGAGGCTGGGTAATTTATAACAAAAAGAATTTTATTTTGGCTCACAGTTCTTCAGGCTATACAAGAAAGGTGGCGCCAGCTTCTGCTTCTGGAGAGGGCCTCAGAAGATTTTCAGTCATGGAGGAAGGAAGACTAGAGCCAGCATGTCACATGGTGGGAGAGGGATCAAGAGAGAGGATGGGGGAGGTGGCACATTCTTTTAAACAACCAGATCTCATATGAACTCATAGAGAACTCATTTATTACCATGGTGGGGGCACCAAGCCATTCATGAGGGATCCAGCCCTTTGACACAAACACCTCCCGCTAGACCCACCTCCAACACTGGTGGTCATATTTTAACATGAGATTTGGAGGGAATGAAACATCCAAACCCTGTCACAACAGTATAACCTTTATCCAGATTTGCCTATTCACATTTTGACCCATTGTGATCGCTCTTCAATCTCCCTCCCTCCTACCTCCTCTCTTCTCTCTCTCTCTCTCTCCACACACACACACACACACACACACACACACACGAATTCCTGGACATCTGAGAATACATTTCATACATCATCCACTTTCTCCTTGACTATTTCATTGTGTATTTCTTAAGAAAAGAATATTCTTGTACATAGTCAATTATCCCCTTCAGTAAATGGAGCATTGGTGTAAAACTTTTAACTAATCTCTTATCCATATTCCATTTTTGTCAGTAATATCCTTTGTGGCTTAAAAGTAACCTCCATTACAGGATCCAGTCTAGAATTATGTATTGCATTTAGTTCTCAAGTGTCTTTTGTCTCTAACCTAGAGCAGTTTCTCAACAGTTTTTTTATGGCATCACCCTTTTCAAAGAATATATTCAATGTGTAATTTTTATAATCCCATCTTCTTGGAAAGTATATGGTGGAGCTTATCTTGCTCTGACTTTAAAGGACATTTTTACATTTCTGAGTTCTAGGGACCATACAGGCTGTTAGGACCAGACATTATAAATAAACGGAATGAAACCAAACATACAAAACAACAAAAACCATCAGAGATGCAATGCTATATAGAGATATATTTCTCAACAGAGAGACCTCCTGTAGTCAAGGGAGGGTAGATGTGAGGAGGCAGGCTTAAAGTTTATCTCCTTTTGGGTAGAGAAAATGGAGAAGCTGTGGATACAGGAGAAGACAGGCAAAGCTGTCATCAGCGGTAAGCCCTCATCAGATGAAAAGGATTGGGTACCTGGGGCCAAGATGGAGGCATCAGACTCAATGAGGGAATTTAGGCAAGCAGTGTAAGGCAATGACACAGGGCTTAATTTCAGCAGTTCATAATCTACGTAGAGAAGCTTCAAGGGTTGTAACTGTTAAATGATTGGCTAACATGAAGAGATAAATGTGTATATACCATAAACAAAATTGACATTGTTTTAAAAAAGTATAGAGGTGCCAAAAGGAATTGGGGTGAAAAGTTAGAAAGTAGATGGAAAAAAATCATAAAAACTTTCATAAAAGAAGTAATCATAGGTGTAATTCAAAACAAAATGCTATGCTAAGTTTCAATTGTGCTCATTATAGGCTATGTTACACTAAGGAGAAATCTGCTTCCTAAATCAGGATAGATTTGGTTATGTGGGTTGTGGTTCAGCACAGTTGCTCTGTGAAATTGAGGCAGAATTTTAAAATGCTGGGAAGAAGAGAGGTGGTTTGGTAGAGAGAAGAAAGCAGGTGCATAGAATAGAATACTGTATAGCTAGAGGGAGCTAGATTTGAGAGCCCTTAGGGGCCAATAGCCTAAAAGAGATTTGAGGAGAAAAAATTACTAAAAGAGTTCCAAAGTTTTTGCCATAGATGTGCTGTGCCTTTGTCTCCCTCTTTGTTGTACAGGTTACTCTGTTCTCTAATGGCTTTTGGTAAACATGGATCTTTTTGAAGAAATATGGAGAGGATAGGTTGCTGCTGAGTATATTCCTGATTTTGTACATGTGAAAAAAAAAAAAAACAAAAAACCATTGTGTTTGTGGGGAGGTTATAGTTGAGGACAGAGTAGATCTTGAAGGTGTAAATCCATGGCCACATCACTTTCAAAGATAGTGGGTTCCAAAGGGGGATCATGAAGCAGTAAAAGGCAATAGGTGGAATAAATAGAAAATTTTACTAATGTAAACATATAGTATCATGAAAGGGTGTAGTTGGAGGGTAAGATTGAAGACCTAAAGGGACCCAGGGGAATGGACAGATCAGTTGGGCTAGATAATAAGGGGAAGAACTGTGGGTTCATCTTCCATTTGTTGTCCCTGCTCCACCCTCAAGAACTTCTGGTGTCTGTGTTAAAGTTCCATGATATGGGCCTGGAACTCTGAACTGGAATGGTGACTTAGTACTCAGCTTCTGATAATGAAGACTACCTTCTTTGTCTCAGAAGCCTTACTGCACCATGGCTGAGCTCCAGCTTGACTTCCTGGGTATTCTTATCCTTGCCTTCCTGTGTGGGATGGGGTTCCTCCTTCTATCTCTGTGCTACCGAAAGAGGAATCTGTGTTTTCCAGTATTTTGGAAACAGAGACATCTGTCAGTTAAGTGAGCCAGAGCTGCACAGAGATTTTAGGTCTTTATTCTTTTCTAACATGTGTATTTAATGCTAGAAATTTCCTTCTAAACACTGTTTTTGCTGAAATTTTCATTTTGCAGCAAATTTTGATTTTTCCATTTGCATTTAGTTTATAATATTTTAAAATTTCTCTTGATACTTCTTCTTTGCCCATGTGTGTTGTTTTAATCTTCATGTATTTTGGGATTTTCCAGATATCTTTAAGTTATTGATTTCTAGTTTTGCTACATTACTAAGAGTAGACATTGTATAATTTCTTTTATAGTTATTAAGGTGTGCTTTATGGCCCAGAATGTGATCTACCTTAGCTAATGTTCCATGTGAGCTTGAACAGAATGCTGTTGAATGAAGTATTCAATATATGCCAATTAGATCAAGCTGATTAATAGTGGTGTTCCAATCAACTATATCTTCACAAATTTTCTGCTTCATCTGTCAATTACTAATAGAGACATTTTGAAGTCTCCCATAATAATAGTGGATTTATCTATTTTTCCTTGTAGTTCTACCACTTTTTGCCTCATATATTTTGACACTATTGTTGTTAGATGTGTACACATTAAGAATTATTATGGCTTCTTGGAAAATTGACCTCTTTGTTATCATGTAATGCCCGTCTTTATCCCTGACAATTTTCCTTGTGCTGAAATCGGATTTGTTTTAAATTAATATAGCTACCTCTATTTTCTTCTGATTACTGTTATTATGGTATGTTTATCTCCATCCCTTTGCTTTTAATCTATCTGTGCCTTTATATATTAGATGGCTATCTTGTGGGCCGGACGTAGTGGCTTACCTGAGGTGTAATCCCAGCACTTTGGGAGACCGAGGCAGGTGGATCACCTGAGGTCAGGAGTTTGAGACCAGCCTGGCCAACATGGTGAAACCCTGTCTCTACTAAAAATACAAAAATTAGCTGGGCATGGTGGCAGGTGCCTGTAATCCCAGCTACTTATTGGGGCTGAGGCAGGAGAATCACTTGAACCCGGGAGACGGAGGTTGCAGTGAGTCAAGATCGCGCCATTGCACTCCAGCCTGGGCGACAAGAGCAAAACTCTGTCTCAAAATAAATGAATGAATGAATAAATAAATAAATAAATAAAATAAATAAATGGGTATCTTGTGGACAACTCATAGTTGGGTCTTATTTTTTAATCTACTCTGACAGTTTGTGTTTTAATTGGTTAAAAAATAAGACCCAACTATGAGTTGTCCATAAGATACCCATTTATTTATTTTATTTTATTTATTTATTTAATTGGTTAATTTAGGCCATTTACATTTAAAGTAATTTTTAAAATACAGTTGGATTAATATCATTTCTGCAACTGCTTACTATTCATTGTACCAGTTCTTTCCTTTTTTCTCCCGCACTTTTTTGCCTTCTATGGTTTTAAACAAGAATTTTATACTATTTATTTTTAATTATTTATATTTAAGGTATAAAACATGATGCTTTGATAAACATAGTGAAATGATTACTACAGTCAAGCCAATTAACATAGTCATCACTTACTTTTTTTGTGGCAAGAGCATCTAAAATCTACTCTTTTAGCAAGCTTCCAGTATACAATACAATATTAACTAAAATCATGCTGTACATTATCAAGTCTCCAGACTTTTTTATCCTACATAACTACAACTTTGTACCTACTTCTTCCCCACTTCCTTCCTTCACTCCCACTGCCCCCACCCCGGTAACCACTATTCTACTGTTTCTTTATATTCGACTTTTTATAAAAAAGATTCCACATACAAGTGAGACCATGTAGTATTTTTCATTCTGTGTCTTGATTTATTTCATTTAGCATAAGCCCTCCTGGTTCATCCATGTTGTTGCAAATGACAGGATCTCCTTCTTTTTTAAAGGCTGATATATATATCTCACAATTCCGTTATTCATTAACTGATGAACACTTCGGTTGTTCCTGTATCTTGGCTATTGTGAGTAATGTTGCAATGAACATGGGAGTGTAGCTATCTCTACAAGGTAGTGATTTCATTTTCTTTTGGCATATATTATATCTATTTTGTCTGATATAGTATAGCCACTCCTGCTCTCTTCTGGTTACCATTTGCACGAAATATCTTTTTCCACCTCTTTACTTTCAGTTTATGTGTGTTCTTAAAGCTAAAATGAATCTTATAGGCAGAATAAGAGTCAGGTATATATTATTATTATTATTAATTAATTTATTTATTTTTGAGATGGAGTTTCACTCTTGTTGCCTAGGCAGGAGCACAGTGGCGTGATCTTGGCGCACCACAACCTCCGCCTCCTGGGTTCAAGCTATTCTCCTGCCTCAACCTCCTGAGTAGCTGGGATTACAGGCATGTGCCACCATGCCCAGCTAATTTTGTATTTTTAGTAGAGATGGGGTTTCTCCATGTTGGTCAGGCTGGTCACGAACTCCCAACCTCAGGTGATCCACCTGCCTCGGCCTCCCAAAGTGTTGGGATTACAGGCATGAACCACCGCGCCTGGTCAGTTATATCTTTTTTTAAAACCCAGGCACTCTATGTCTTTTGATGACACTCTATGTCTTTTGATGAGATTCACATTTAAAAGAATTATTGATATGTAAGGACTTACTATGACCATTTTATTAATTTCTGTTTTGTAGTTCCTTTGTTCCTTTTACCAACTTCCTTAATGATTTGAGGATGTTTTCAAAACAAGCATTTTATACGATTTAATTATTCTCTTTCCTCTTAGCTTATAAATTATATTTGATTATTTTTGATATAGGGTCTAGCTCTGTTGCCCAGGCTGGAGTACAGTGGGATGGTAACGACTCACTGCAGCCTTTACCTCTTGGGCTCACAAAATCCTCCCACCTCAACCTCCCAAGTAGCTGGGATAACAGGAATGTGCCACCACGCCCAGCTAATTTTTAAAAAATCTTTTTGTAGAGTTGGAGTCTCACTATGTTGCCTAGGTTGGTCTTGAACTCCTAGGTTAAAGTGATCCTCCTGCTTTGGCCTCCTAAAGTGCTGAGATTACAGGTATGAGCCACTATGCCCAGCCATAAATTACATTTCTTAAAAAAAAATTAGTGGTTGCCCTAGTTTGTAATATATTGCATTTACAGCCAATCTTAATTCACTTTCAAATAACACTATACTGTTTCACAGTATAGTAGCACAGGTACCTTAAAATAAAATGTTTCCAATGCTTTCTTCCTCTCACTTATAACATTATTGTCATTCATTTTACTCATCCATGATACTATAATCACAAAAATGCTGTTTTTGGCGTTGTTCTTATTATGACAATTAAGAATAAGAACACTGAAAGTTTTATTTTACCTTTATTTATTCCTTTGTTGGTGCCCTTCCTTTTTTAAAAAAATAGATAGATAGATAGATAGATAGATAGATAGATAGATAGATAGACAGATAGATCTGAGTGATCATTTTCCTTTTCTCTGAAAAGCTACCTTTAAATTTCTTGTAGGGCGGATTTGCTGGTAATTAATTCCTCCCGCTTTTTTGTTTGTTTGTTTGTTTTGACCAGGGAAAGTTTTTATGTCTTCTTCACCTTTGAAAGATAATTTTGCTGGATTTTTCTGGGGGTGGGGTGTGGGGTGAAGGGGGTGGGCTTCTAGGCTTCTAGCAACATTTTAAATATTTTACTCTATTCTTCTTCCTTGCATTGTTTTATCATGAGAAATCCAAATTTTTTATTCTTGTTCCTCTATAGGTAAGGTGTTTTTTTACCCCTCTGGATTCTTTCAGTATTTTTTTCACTGGGTTTTCTGCAGTTTGAGTATGATATGCCCGGCCGTAGATTTTTTTTTTTTTTTTGAGACAGAGTCTCACTCTGTTGCCCAGTCTGGAGTGCAGCAGTGCGATCTCGGCTCACTGCAACCTCCGTCTCCTGGGTTCAAGCAATTCTTCTGCCTCAGCCTTCCGAGTGATTACAGGCACATGCCACCACATCCAGCTAATTTTTGTATTTTTATTAGAGACAGAGTTTTGCCATGTTAGCCAGGCTGGTCTTGAACTCCTGACCTCAGTTGATCCATCCACCTTGGCCTCCCAAAGTGCTGGGATTACAGGTGTGAGCCACTGCGCCCAGCCCTGGATGTAGATTTTTAAAGTATTTATTTTGCTTCGTGTTATCTGAGCTTCCATGATCTATAGCAGTCTGTCATCAATTTTGGAAAATTCTGTCATTATTACTTTAAATATTTCTTCTGCTTTATCCTCTCTTCTCCTTCTGGTATTCCAATGATATATTATGGTAAACATTTTGAAACTGTCTCACAATTCTTGGGTAACTTGGGTTTTAAAATTTATTTTTTTTCCCTTTGCATTCAGTTTGGGAAGTATCTATTGATATATATTCAAACTCACTCATTCTTTCCCTGGCCAAAGGTAGTCTCCTGATGGCCCATCAAAGGCATTCTTCATGTCCACTGTGATTTTTTAAAATTTCTAACATTTCCTTTTGATTCTTAGGGTTTCCATCTCTTTATTTACAGTCCTCATCTGTTCTTGCATGTTGCCTACTTCTTCCATTAGAACCCTTATTAATCATAGTTTTTTCTATTCCATGTCTGATAAATCCTAAATTGGTGCCATATGTGAGTGCAGATCTGAGGCTAGATTTGTTTATTTAGAATTTTTTTTTTGCCTTTTGGCATGCCTTGTGATTTTCAGTTGAACGCCAGACCCAATGTATTGGGTAATAGGAAATGAGGTAAATAGGCTATTAGTGCTAGGATTTATGTTAATGTGGCTAGGACTTGAGCTGTGTTAAGTGTTTGCTGCTGTAGTACATAACAGAGCCTCCTCAATTTTCTCCAGTTTCCTTGTTTTTGTCTCCTCTGGTATCGTTAGCTTTCCCTAAGATTACCTTCTTAAATAAGAGTCTACACCTTGTAGCTCTTTGCACCATCATCCCGTTCCTATACTGGAGTTCTGTTAATGTGGTGCTAGGGTATGTAGGAGGTGATGCAATTAAATCTCAGTCTTTTAGTCCTGTGTCCCTGGGCTGTGATGTTCACCAGTGTTTCCAAGCTTTTTTTCCCCGACCTCTTAGGTGAGACACGAAGGCTAGATGGGGCTGGAGTTGGGTAACTTCCTTTTGTCATGTAAGATCATGCTCTGGTAGCCTTTTTCCCTAATGAATAGGCCTCTATTATGAAGAACACTCAGTATCTTTGAAAATGGTAACCTTTCCCTTGTCCCTGCCAGAAGCATGAGTTTTCTCATTGCTCTTCATTGTGAGAACCTGATGGGTTTCCCAGAGGTAAAACCCATGAAAATGTAGGGGACTCCCTAAGACTGTGACCCCAGGAATTTTCTCACTCTCATACTAGTTCACAAACTTCCTCCAGCAATTTGTCAAAGTGTCCATTTAAGTGTTCCGACCAGTTTACGGCTTCAGTGGCTTCTGCTCCAGGTAAGCTGATCTCAATTATGAATCTCTTTATTCATATTTCTGAGCATTTTAGGGGGTGGTTTGCCCTACAACCTCAATTCCCCAGTGGCTCCAGGAAGTTATTTTCAATTTGTTCAGGCTTTTCCTTCCAAAAATGGGAGTGGTAAGTTTTTTGAATGTCAGAGCTGGAACCAGAAGTATCCCCTCAGAAAATGATTCCTTATTTTCCTGTTCTTCTTCCCACATTTATAAATGAGTTTGTTGGCTTAGAGAGACACTTGACATGGGAAGTCTGAGGAGAGGCTAGAACATCACTATTCTAAGGGAAGATGTCAGACAGAGGTAGGGGTTCAGGAGGACTAAGGTTTCCATCTGAAGCTCACAGACTCCCTATCTGGCTGTAATGGAGAATTCCAGGATAAAATCCCAAAAACAGTGATTCTGTGGTACTGGATTAAATTATTGAGACTGTGGACTCTCAAAAGAACAGCTTCTCCTGACACTTGATCATGAGTAATATTTCCATGTCACGTGTCACTCAGCCAAACCTTCCTTCATGTTGGGCTGATGAGGAGGGCAATTCTGAGAGCCTCTGAGCAGAAGCTGAAGCTGGAGTGCTGTTTCCAGGACACAGGTTCTGTGAGGGAGCAAGATGTGACTGTTGGCCTCTGAATCTGTGCCTTCCTTGAACTGAGGACTGCTAACTGAGAACATCAAGTGTAGCTCTCATAGACAAAACCGTCCTTTGAATTTTTCAAAGGGAAAAATTGGAAATATTTTATCACCTTTAAAACTTGAAAAAAGAAGCTTTTTTTTTTTTTTTTTTTGAGACTGAGTCTTGCTCTATTGCCTAGGTTAGAGTGCAGTGGCATGACTTGGCCCACTGCAATCTCTGCCTCCCGGGTTCAAAATATTCTCATGACTCAGCTTCCCGAGTAACTGGGATTACAGGCTTTCACCATCACACCCAGAATAAACACATTTCTATTAATTAAGATAGAGAGTCATATTATTCTTGTATAATCAATGTCTGAGCTTCCTAGAGGAGTGAGAGAAGTGAGTTCTGGCCTCGCATTATTTTCTTTTTGTTCTTAGCATCAAGGCAGAGCCAAGAGGAGAAAGAAAAATGGAACATTTAAAGGTAAGGTTCTGCCCATTCAACCTCAGCTCCCCAAAGATGACCCTTCCTATCTTTTCCATGAGGTTTCAGGTTCCCAATCTCTGAGGATGTCAGTTACTAGATACAGTCTTTCTTAGAAAACAGTCCTCACAGGAGAGGCTCACGGGAAAGCAATCAGACCTAAGACACTTCTCGGAGTTCCTGCTCTGCCCATCCATGCACAAGAAGGAGTGATGAACCTGGGTAATGGGTGTTGCCCAGTAGGTGGCCATGTGAGATCTATTGTGGAAGGACTACTGGTTGGTTGGTTTGGAGTCACAACTTCTGTCTCTCCACTTTGTATAAGTACTTTGACTTCCTCCTTTGTGAGATAACCGCTGACATCTGTGCTTCATGTGATTTATTTTTATTTTTATTTTTATATTATTTTTTTTGAGACAGAGTCTCACTCTGTTGCCCAGGCTGGAGTGCAGTGGTGTGATCTCCACTCACTGCAAGCTCCGCCTCCCGGGTTCACACCATTCTCCTGCCTCAACCTTTGAGTACCTGGGACTATAGGTGCTCACCACCACACCCGGCTAATTTTTTGTATTTTTAGTAGAGATGGGGTTTCACCATGTTAGCCAGGATGGTCTCAGTCTCCTGACCTCGTGATCCACCCACCTTGGCCTCCCAAAGTGCTAGGATTACAGGCATGAGCCACCGCACCTGGTCCCATGTGATGGGTTTGAGCATCACATGGAATACTGTATGTAAAACGACTTTATAAATGAAGCCACTTACATATGTGAACCATGTTAATATTATCAATGACAATTTGAGCTTTTCTACAGATCCTTGAGGTTCTTCAAGACCAATCAACAAGAGCACCCCTAAGGGGCATTCTACTTAGCCTTCTGTAAGATCTCTTTGCTTCTAACTTCATCACTATCCTGTTACTCACCCTACTGGCTTTTCAGTTGGAGAACTTGCCAGAGTGAAGTAGAGGAAGAGAGGAAGCTGTTTTTTCTTCTGCAAAGGTCACTCAACATTATTCTTCTTTCCAGTATCCCTCTTTTTAGTAGAGTTCATGTAATTATAGGGTGCTACAAAAGCCTGGGGTTGAAATGGGAGGAAAAATCCAGTGTCAGAATGTAAAAGCCATAGGGAAAGGGGTAAAAGGTATACTGTGAGATAAGGAAAGTGGAAGGGGGCATATGAAAAGACAGCATGCATTGTGAGGTCTTATCTTTGCAAGACCTGTCAAGGTCACATATGTTTGTTTCAATCCTGGCTGCAGCTTTGTACCTCTTGTCTCCTGTAGTCCTCTGGGCCAGCATTACAATACCATCCGTTTTCATCAACTATTATGTCCAGACCTTCTCTGTGAGGTGTGTAATAGAGCAACTGCTGAGGTCAAGTGACTGCTGTTCCAGGAGTCCCCGTAAGATGCTGCTCCCTCTGTGTCCCCTTTGGCTTCCACAGCTTCTGTGACCAAGTCATCATTAACTCTAACCTCTGCCCTTCCAGCAACCCTTCTAGAAGACCTAATACTGGCTCCTCTCTGCCTGAGCCTTCTCCTCTGCCCTGCTCCATTCTCTCCCCTGACCTGAATATCCTCTTAGCTAACTTATTTTCACCCTCATCGCTGAGCAACACTCTGCCACCACAGCCTGTTCCTCCCTTGGATTCCAGATTCTCTGTGGACCATTCCCCATCCCAACAGCTTGCTTTTCCCCTTCTCCCACCACAACACACTCAGAAGGCAGATACTGATCTCCAACCCAAGGCCTCTCTGTCTCTGAACCCCGCCCTTGACCCCACCCTTTCCCAAGATATCAACCCCTTATCTGATGTTTCCCGGGCAATGAATCCCACTAATTCATATGCTTGTGATCACACGCCACCAACCCTGTCTGCTTCACCACTGCAAGACTGAACTGTGACTCAATCTAAATCAAGTTCCGTGTTATTGAAACCTGTTTCAGAGATGCCCTCTATGGAAAGTCCCATTTGGTTGTCCACTTATGTTCCAACAATCAGAGGCATGGACCATTCCAACTCAGAATTCTCCTGGTGGCAGCCTCACATCAGGAACATGTTCCTCCCCAGATTACCATACCCTGATTTTCAGCGGGAGCATGTTTCCCTTCCTTCACCAGAGACCTGTCTCTGGGAAGATTCTGATACCAAGCACATGGAGGCCAGTAGCCATTCGTTTTTGGCCTTAAGATACAAGCACTCCTAGAAAAACAAATAAAAAAAGAATGGCTTTCCAGATTTTGGAGAAGAAAGAAGAGGAGAAGGGATTATTTTCAAAGTAAATGTGGTCAGAATACCAACTGACATCTTCAGGAAATTTATTGCAGTCCCTTGTTGATGAGCAGGACACCACAGGCCCCCAAACAAGCTGGAACACCAAAGGTACACCAGAGCAGCTGCGTGTTTGTCAGCAGCTCCTGCATGTCAAAACTTTGGGGGGAAGTGTGCAACAGAAATATAGCCACGGCCAGGCTTGGTGGCTCACGCCTGTAATCCCAGCACTTTGGGAGGCCGAGGGGGGCAGATCACGAGGTCAGAAGATCGAGACCATCCTGGCTAACACGGTGAAACCCCGTCTCTACTAAAAACACAAAAGATTAGCGGGGCGTGGTGGTGGGCGCCTGTAGTCCCAGCTACTTGGGAGGCCGAGGCAGGAGAATGGCGTGAACCCGGGAGGCAGAGGTTGCAGTGAGCCGAGATCATGCCACTGCATTCCAGCCTGGGGAACAGAGCGAGACTCCATCTCAAAAAAACAAAACAAACCCAAAAAGAAATATAGCCAGCTTTTCTAGGGTCTTTCCTCTCTGCATAGTGTGTCCTTAGTGGTTACTCTCCTGGTCTCTAGGAGCAGCTCCCCACTAGTGTCTTGCTTTATTGTATTCAATACAGTCCAAATGCATGATCAAGAATCTCTACCACTTCCTCAGTTCCACCATCATCACCTCACCCTTATACATCCCCAATCCTTTCCTCAAACCAACCACCAACCCCAGATCCTACCTATCACTCAGATCCATTCCCAGGCTCACCTTCACTTCTCACTCCCTACCCTACCATCATCTTCTCCATCCCAGGTTAAGGACTGTGGAATATCTTCCCATATACTCCAGAATGAGGCTGACTCTCACACCTCAAATCAACATCTGGAATGGCATGTGTTACAGAAACAACAGGAACGTTTGTGGGGTTTAGTCCCTTTGCTCCAAAAATCTTAAGAAGCCCTTCATCCTCCAGCTCCCAACCTTCCATTGGTCAGCCAGTCCTCCCAGGCCTATGTTCCAGTCTCCACTTTTCCTGGTTATTTTCATATCAGAAATGATCCCCAAGAGAAATTGGAGCTCCATGTTCCAAAGAGGCCAATCTTACGCTGGTGCCTTCATACCTGCAGGAATCTAGGGTCTCTATCACTGAGGAAGCCTCAGTGCAAATCAACAGAAATATCTTAGCAGAATTGCAGACATACTCACAACCCCTTGAGCTTCAGGGTCACAGTAGCAAAAATCTAGGGAAGACAGAATTGAGTCTCCCAGGAAGTTTCCATGAGAGGTCCCAACAAAGTTTCAGCTATGAAATGACACGGCAAAGAATCTTGAGTATATCTTGGCGAAGTGCCCATTACATAACCCACCAATGGTCTCAGAAAACTACCTGGTGAAGGGTCTGAGGGCTGTCTCTGACAGAAAAAGTAACTGGGTAGGTCACTCAAGGAATGAATTACTAAGTGTATGAAGGAGGAACTTAGACCAGAATCAAGTGAAAACCATTCTTAGATTACATTTGAGCAGGAAGTTTTGGCAGGTCACTTTGGATAGGATTCCTATCTGAGTATGTTGTTCATGTCTGGCTCACAATACATTGCCTCCTTCTGGGAGTTCCCATACCAATAAGGAAAACAGAAATGTGGCACCATTGGTGGGAAGGGTGTACTGCAAGATTACCACTCTGGAACTTTCCTTTCTTGATTCCAAAACCCATCAGGTATTAGAGGCTCATATGATGAGGGTTAGGGTAAGTCAGAGGTGGGGGTCTACCCTTCAAGGTTCTTGAATCCATAAAATTCTATATGTTGAGAAAAGCCAAAACATGGCCTCTTCCCCAACTTAACTTTCCTTTGTCTACCACTTATATTTCTAGGATGGTTTCTAAAGGTGTGGTTTCCAGGTCCCTTGAGGGATGCTCTAATGCTTTTCAGGGACACAAGTTAGAAATGACAAATCCAGTTCCCAGCTTGGATTGTCCTCTCCCTGCCACTTCATCTGTAAACACAGGATAGGGAGCCTTGAGACAATCACCCTCTCCTACTCGCTGTAAGCTTATAGAGACTGCCCAGACAATTGAGGATGGCAGACAGACTTTTCTGCCCCCTATACACAGCATCATAGACAAAGAGAATCATAATGAGACTGTACTAGCCAATAGACACAGCTCAGAGCTGTCCACAAGGCAAGACAGGGGTAGAGATGAATCAAGGAATGAGAAGGTGAGTCCCAGCAATAGTGTAGAAAGGCTTCAGGGCAAACAAAATGGTAGCAGAAACTTCAGAACATTTTTCTATGTCCAACGTGTCCAGGGAGATAGAGGAGCTCTGTGCTCTTCAATCATAATCTAATGATATCTTAACAACCAGTGAGTTGGGAAGCTCCTCAGTGATGAATGCAAGTAAAAGTAAAGAAGAAACTACTTTGACCTCCAAATACTCCCCACCAAGAATATTGATTGCTGAAGATCCTAAATCATCAGACTTTAAAGGACAGCTGGTTAGTGAGTTAAAGTTTAAATTGCAGAGTGGGGAGCATAGTCAGGCTCAAGGTTGTCTCAGCAACATGTTCTTTACTTCAGATAGCTTGATTTCTGATTCCTCACTGGCTTACTCCCTGAGTGTCTCCAGTGAGGACAAGGCAGCTTCCCAGGTACTGCATATCCACCCGGACAATGGAGGGATCAGCATGAAGCAGTTGCAAGAGCCCCAAGTCTCTAAGTATGCCTTATGGGAGTGCCAGGATAAGAATTTCCCATCAGCCAAGAGGGGACCCAAAGCAAGAGAATGTGGGAGCGAGGACTTGGGATTAGGGACATCCAAAGCCACAAGGAAGAGCCATCTTGGCAAGGACAGGAAATTAGAGGCGACTTCAAAGTCTCTGTCACAGAAAGAACCATTTTGTCCTGGAAGTTACTTCGGAAAAAAAGATGAGACATTTTCTTCAGTGGATTGATTTTAAGAGAAAAAGCACAGGGCAGAAAGTCCCATGCAAAAAGACAAGTTAATGCCAGCCTTTGTACAGCACCAAGACCTAGTGGAAGGTAGACCTGTCTTTATGGGGCCTTTTGAAGCTCTTGAGCTCATGACAGCCATTGGGAAGATACTAGAGGAGAAACTGGCATGTAGGCAGGAACCTGAGGACTTGGAATTAAGTCAGCAGAAGAAAAGCCGCAGACTCAGGCAGAGCCTGACAACGGATGACCCTCCAACTATTGGCTTCCCTCTGAACACTGGCAAGGGGAAGGGTCAAGTACCAACCCTTATAACCAAGAAGCTGTCTCTGCTGACCCAAGTTATCTTTCAAGCATTAGATGGATCAGGACTAGGATCAGTCATCCCCAGAAAGTTGTGACATTTAAAGAGCAGCTATTATGCCAGAGTAATCCCCCTTCCCTGCCCTCTAGTGAGTCTGTGTCCCATCCAAGCCCCACCTGCAGGCAAGTATGTGCCCCTGACATCACACCAGCTTAAGGCACTGTGTTCAAAGATTTGACCCTTCTTTGCAAACAGAAAATGCTTCTCCAGCACTTACAGGAAGGAAAAATTTTCCCCAAAGAATAATCCAGTTCTTGTAGACAGAGCCTCTCAGTTTTCATGATAGTATATCCTCTGATGAGAGCAATCTCTTTTTAGCACAATCAAGACTATTGACCCTGCCCAACAAATGTTTCTTGTACTATAGAGTGATGTTCTCCGTGTACTGCTCTGGAGGTGTGGGTTTTGGGTATCCCAGAGCTTGTGCTCAGGGAAAGGAAGGAATTAGTTTAGGTCTTACTGTTTTTCTCTTTTGCCTTCTAAAAGACAACCAGTCCCTTGTAGGGAGCCTGATAATGGCCTTCTCAGTCTTATCCTAGGGTCTTTTGACACTTTTCAGATGTCCTGTAATTAAAACACTATTATTTCATAAAAGTACAAAAAGTTTACTCTAAAACCTTTCAAGGCTTTTCAAAGTGAGAAAAACCCTTTGAAAAATCCAAAGTCCAGAACTTGGCTCAAATTATCCTTTTACTGGCTACCTGGCTATCTTAAAGTACATACAGCTGTAGAGTACAGTGAGTTACTCTGGCATAATAAAGCCAGAAATTCCCTTGCTGCCTCCAGGCAGTTTTTTTTTTTTTTTTTTGAGATAGAGTTTTGCTCTTGTTGCCCAGGCTGGAGTGCAGTGGTATGATCTTGGCTCACCGCAACCTCTGCCTCCTGGGTTCAAGTGATTCTCCTGCCTCAGCCTCCTGAGTAGCTGGGAATACAGGCATGTGCCACCACACCTGGCTAATTTCATATTTTTAGTAGAGACGGGGTTTCTCCATGTTGGTCAGGCTGGTCTTGAACTCCTGACCTCAGGTGATCTGCCGACCTCGGCCTCCCGAAATGCTGGGATTATAGGCATGAACCACCGCGCCCAGCCATTAGGAAGTTTTAGAGTTGGAAGTGTGGTGGTTTTTAGACCCTGAAATCAGTGACAGGGAGAAATCTTTTTCTTGGATCTCTCGGTGAGGAATAAATATTCCTCCCAAGAGCCAGCCCTTCTCTCCCTCATGAAGTTTGGGGCAATGTGCCCTGTTCCCCACCTCCTACCTTACCCTAATGATAATAGAAAATGGGTGGTTGTACATCTTTTCCCTTTCTGTACCCTTTTTGGAGCAGTAATAGGGATAGAAAGTGCATCTCTGAAAGAGGCCAGGAATAAAAATAATTTTCTGAAAACAGTAGTTTACTTTCATTTTTAAAAAGCTACTGACTCCAGAACATCAGACAGGTGAGTGGTCATTGTATGAGGCACGAATGGGTGGATTTTGCTATTGTGGACACTTATTTGGCTGAGGTATGGTCCAGGCAGTGGGTGGGTCCTGCTGAAAAATCTGTTATATGTGGCATATTACTCTGTCTAAAAAGAGTATTTTGAAGTTGACCATAAGGTCTCTTTGCTTATGAGGTTATCTTGAGGAAAGAGAAGACTCCCTCCCTTAGGGAATCTCTTCAAGATGCATGGCTTGATAGCACTCTTACAAGACCAAGGGATTGCGTGGCAATGACTTGTAGGAATGGTCACCAGGCAGTTACTCAGAACTTGGGAGAAAAGGAGACAGAGAGCAAGAAAAATGTAATGGGAGAGTGAGTGGGCAAGGAAAATAAAAAGAAGAGGGAAAAGTATAACCTTATCATCCCTACTCATAACTCCATCCTGGCATCCACTGCACCCAACACTCCTTTACCTAGGCCTCACCTCCTAGAGTCTAATAAGGGATTTGTAGAGCACAATGATTCCACTTCAGTATGAGTACGAGGGATGATCTTTGAGCAAAAAGACAATATTTGTAGGGATGTTGTCAGACACAGTATCATCCTATTTGGAGAAGGTGATCTTGGTCCCTGCCTTCCAGTCATGCTGCTACACCTTACACCAAAGTTATGATGATTTACAAGTATGTTAGATATGTATTGCTGTGTAATAGACACCTCAACATTTAGTGGCCTAAAAAATATGTTATCTTACAGTTTGTGGATCAGGAATCCAGGCAAGGCCTAGCTAGGTTCTCTGCTTCAGGGTCTCTCACAAGGCTGCAATCAAGGTGTCAGCTGGGGCTGGGGTCTCGTCTGAAGGCTTTACTGGGGAAGGATACCCTGCCACGCCCACTTATGTAGCTGTTGGCAGGATTCAGTTCCTCAAGGTCTATTGGACTAAGGTCCTCAATTCCTTGCTGACTGTTGGCTGGAGCTGGCTGGAGGTCACCTTCAGTTCCTTATCATGTGGGCCTCTCCAATGTGGTAGCTTGCTTCATCAAAGTCAGGAAAGGAGAGAGTCTGCTAATAAACCAGAAGTTACATCTTTTGTAAACTAAAATTGAAAATGATATCCCATCATCTCTCCCTTTTTTCTATTGGTTAGAAGCAAATTAGAAAGTCCAGCCCACATTTAAGGGGAGGGATAATTACACACGTGTCAGTACCATGAGGTAGAGTCACTGGAGACTTCTTAGAAGACTTCCTAACAAAAGGGTCTCTTCTTGGCCATCCCATTGAGTTCACTGAAGCCAAAGTGGCCAAAGGTGCCAAATAGGTCGTCACCCTGATCCATATCCAGATTATCAAGGTGGAAGTTGTTTAACAGTTGAGTGGAGTGGTGGCTGGTTAAAAAACAAAAATAACTCCCCCCGCCGACAAATATCAAAGAAGTTGTAGCATCCAAAGAAAAAGAAAGTTGGTATGAAGGTAGAAGTGGTGTGGGGTCATCATGAATGGTAAAGTGAAAGGAGCCCTTAGAACCACCTGAAATACCACTGCCAGTATTCAAACTTAGAGGAGAAATCAGGGGCAAAAAGTCTGGAAGTAAGACTGGCCCTAGGCAGAAGGGTTCGTACGGGGACTCCATTAATTTCCTCAGAATTCATTTCTATCCATGCCTTTGCTCTGTGTTATGAGTTGGCTTCATTAAGACTTTGTATCTGGTAAGTTCATAGCTATATTCTCCAGGCTTCAAGTGCAGATAAAAATAGGTTGCCTCTCCCACTAGTTCCTTCAAAAGTTCCATTAATACCCTGCTGGCTCCAACTGGGTCGCATGCCCATTCCTAACCAATCACTATCGCCAAAAACGTGGAATGATCTTTTTAGCCAAGCCTGAGTTACACACCATCCTCAAAATAGTAGTGTTGGGAAAGGCAACTCCACCTGCACATGGACTGAAACCGAAACTGGGGTTAGTTCCCCATAAGGCAATAGAGGAAATATTTCCAGAAGGTGAGTAAATTCTGGGTGACAAAGATAAAATGGATTTACTAAAGCCCTCTCTCTTACTGCTCCATTTCTTCCTTCTTGTTCAGAGTCATGTCATTGACCAAAGCTTAGAAGTTCAGGAAGAATGGTAATTCTGTGGATGCCTTGGGAGGGGAAAAAGTTGGGATGAGGTTCAGGGTAAGGAACCCTCAATGTGAAGGAAATCAGTTGAAGGCCTCAACATCCAGGTGAATAGATGTCATCTTAAAGCCCTTTACCTTCATTCCAGTCCAGTTATAGCCATACCCTAGAACTACCAGGAATATCTCTGCTTTTGGAAAAAAGACAGTCTGACATTCCACCCTTTATCCTTCTCACTTATGCCCTCAGTATGCCAGTTCTTCAACCAATTCAGGAATTGCAAACCACTTTAAACTTTCTCCTTGCCAATCAGGTAACCTTTTATTTCCCTCTTCAAGAAAAACCTCATAATCCACACTTAACCACAAACCTGGTTAAGATCTGGACTTTATGATCTACCCCAAACAACCTATCCCAGTCTTTTCATCTTTCCTGCCTGGAAAAATCCAACTTGCTACCTTTACTAGACCTGTCTTCTAAAAACAAGCTGATTCTTTTTGGATAAAATCACACAATTAAGTGTTTGGTGCCACCATTAATTCATTATCTACAACTCATGGCCAGTTTCTAACACTGCCTGAAAATAATCCGTTCATTCCTCCAGTGAGTACTTTGTGCTAGGCAGTCTTCTAAGCACTTGGGTCACACCAGTGAGGGAGCAAAGCTCTCTGTCTTGTGGAGTTTATCTTATTATTTTCTTAGTAAATTTCTTTGCTTATCTACTCAAAAGTACAATTTCACTTTCCTAATTTTCTCCACCGTACTCACCCATTGAACATATGTGCTGGACCACATATATTACAAAGGAATGAGAAGCCAACAGATGGGAACCTTTCATCATAAAACTTAAAAATATCCCAAACACCTTGAACTCCCATCAAATAACTTTGCTCTTTCCTTCCATTATACTGAAAGAGGTTTCCCTCAGATACCCGCCTTGATCCTCCCAAGCTGTGATCCGTCCTTGGTTTCCAGTTCACAACACCCTCCACAGTGTATTGGAATATTTCGCTTAATAGTCTGTCTTCCAGACTGAGATCATGTCTCCCTCATCAAGGCTCTGTGCCCAGCATTTAGTAATTAGATAGCTCAGAAACTTCTGGAGGAATGAAAGAGCAATAGGAAAGATTTCAGACAGAAGGCACTGCCTCCTGTCCAGATACTCCAGCATCTGTATAGCAAAATTGTATAGCGTCCTTCGGGGCCCAACCTTACCCGGGGGTGGAGCCACGGCCGGGGCGAGGCTTCATCCAGGGGCCCGGCCTGAGAGGACGCGCTGCCGGGCTTCCTAAAGGCGGCAGCGTTGGCCACAAATCTCACCTCAGGCTTCTGGATTCTGTGTCCATCGCTTCCGGAAGACAAGAGCTGAGATTTGCTTCAAAGACATGGTCCTGGAAAAGGTCTCTGGTCACGGAGTACCCTTCTTCCCTACCCTGCTTGAAGGAGGATCCTTTCCTTTGTTCGCCATTTTCTTTTCTTTCTGTTTTTTCTTTTCCTTTTTTTTTTTTTTTTTTTTTTTTTTTTTTTTTTGGGGGGCTCCCCTCTGTGCCCCCGGCGGGGGGGGGGGGGGCCCCGCCCCCCCCCCCCCCCCCCCCCCCCCCCCCCCCCCNTTTTTTTTTTTTTTTTTTTTTTTTTTTTTTTGAGACGGAGTCTCGCTCTGTGGCCCAGGCTGGAGTGCGGTGGCGCCAGCTCGGCCCACTGCAAGCTCCGCCTCCCGGGTTCCCGCCATTCTCCTGCGTCAGCCTCCAGAGTAGCTGGGACTACAGGCGTCCGCCACCAGGCTGGCTAATTTTTTGTATTTTCAGTAGAAACGGTGTTTCCCCGTATTAGCCAGGGTGGTCTCCATCCCCGGACCTCGTGATCTGCCCGCCTCGGCCTCCCAAAGTGCTGGGACCACAGGCGTGAGCCACCGTGCCCGGCCTGGACCGCTAGTTTCATCCCAACTGGCAGCGCGCCTCGCTGACCGTTCCCCCAACGGAACTCCAACGGCCCCGCCGGGGCTTGAGGCCTCGGAAACCGCTCAGAGCCCTGGGCGAGGGGCTGCACTCTCCAAGTATACTCGATGGAACTCGATGGAGATGATGGTATAATAATTACAGTAACAATGTTGACCGCTATTAAGGCTTCGCTTTGCATTGCCTGCCTGGCTTTGCATTGACTGCCAGGTTTGCACGAGTAACCTAACCTGAATCTCATATTTCACGTATTTTTTGGGGGAGATACTGATATCTGCTAGTAGGGTTGGCCCTGAGTGCTGCAATGAACGAGTAAAGAATTTTGTTCAGTTAAGGGCCGAAGTTAAGGAATGGGCTAAGGGCCCTGATGCAGTTACGACATGGCATTTTTCAGACACCGGAGAGGCCAGTGCCTTGGAAATAAATGCCTGCGCTGGACAGAAGGACAGTGTAAGATGCCAAAATGCTGGTCCATACACAAAGTTAAGAGCTCATCATCCCTCTCTGTAGGATCAGTAACTGGAAGAAGGATGCTGGCTCTACACGCTGTTTTTCAGAGGCGTCAAGTGCTCTAATCCCCTTCCCTCTGGAACCCAGAAGTGTGTCTAGTAGGAACGGTGGTTGGGAGCCCCAGGTAAAGATCTACCAAGGCGCAGCGCCAGTGGACAGAGATAAGGTGTACTTCTGAGAGTGGAGGCACAGCCGTTTGTCGTGCCTTTCAAGATCCAGGACAGCAAGACAGGAGGCTCTCCAGCAGGAAGGACTGCAGGCTTTTGTGGGACAGCAAATCTCAGGTAACTGTCTTTAATTACACAAATATTGATATAGTCATGCATTTATTGAGAGCCTACTACGTGTCTGTGTTCCTTGTTAGACAGGAATATCGCTATGTTTGCCCTCGTAAGAGGTGAGAGGGAATCCTTTTTGTGACTGTTTCCCTTTTTAGAAAGTAGTACAGGCCGGGCGCGGTGGCTCACGCTTTTGTAATCCCAGCACTTTGCAAGGCTGAGGTGGGCAGATCACGAGGTCAAGAAATCGAGACCATCCTGGCTAACATGGTGAAACCCCGTTTGTACTAAAAATACCCAAAAAAAAAACAAACCGGGAATGGTGGCGGGCGCCTGTAGTCCCAGCTACTCAGGAGGTTGAGGCAGGAGAATGGTGTGATACCGGGAGGTGGAGCTTGCAGTGAGCCAAAATCAAGCCACTGCACTCCAGCCTGGGAGACAGAGCAAGGCTCCATCTCCAAAAAAAAAAAAAAAAAGAAAAAAGAAAGTAGTACACTGACGGTCCTTGACTTGATGGCTCTACTTAGGGTATTTTCAAGTTATGATGGGTTTAATCAGATGCGACCCCCTTGTAAGTCAAGGAGCATCTGTATAGCAAATTTGAAAGATATGGAAAAGTAGAAGGAAGAACCCCGTACATTTCCATCCTTAAAACAATTATTCTTAGCATTTTGATGTTTATTTCCGGATTTTGCTATGAAAATTTTTTTACATTACTTAAATAAGTACTTCAAAAGAAAAGCACACATATACATTTTATGTGATTATGAACTTTAATAATCTTTATAACATTAAATGGTAGAATATTAATTTTACTTTTTGTTGATGTTTGGGTAGTTTCTAGTTTTTTAAAATATAATTTCAACTTTTATTTTAGATTCAGGGCAGGTTCCTTACCTGGGTATATTGCATGATGCTGAGGTGTCAGATACAAATGATCCTGTCACCCAGGTACTGAGCATAATACTCAATAGTTACTTTTTCATTGCTTTCCCCCTCCCGCCCCCCTCTAGTAGTCCCTAGTGTCTATTGTTGCTATCTGTATGTCCATGAGTACCCAATGTTTAATTCCCGCTGAGTGAGAACATGAGGTATTTGACTTTCTGTTCCTGCTTTAATTTGCAAAATGTAATGGCCTCCAGCTGCACCCATGTTGCTGCAGAGGACATATTTCCTCGTTTTTTTTAATGGATGCATAGTATTCCATGGTGTATATGTACCACAATGTCTTTATCCACTTCACCGTTGATGGACACCTTGGTTGATTCCATGTGTTTGCTATTGTGAATAGTGCTGCAACGAACATATGAGTGCATGTGTCTTTTTGGGAGAGTGAATAATTTTGGATATACACCCAGAATGAGAATGTTGGATAGAATGGTGGGTCTGTTTTAAGTTCTTTGAGAAATCCCCAAATTGCTTTCCACAGTGGCTGAAGTAATTTACATTCCTGACAGTGGTGTATAAGCATTCACTGTTTTTCTACAGCCTCACCAGCATCTGTTGTTGTTTGACTTCTTAGTAGCTATTTTGACTGGTGTGAGATGGTATCTCATTGTGGCTTTGATTTGTATTTCTCTGATGATTAGTAATGCTGAGCATTTTTTCATGTTTGGCAGCTTGTATGTCTTCTTGTGAGAAATATCTGTCAATTGTACTTTTTATTGACATTTACGTAGTTGCTAATTAAAACATTTAAAAATATTTTGCTTACCGTGTTTGTTCGCAATTGTACTTGCTTATAAACTGTCCTATTACAAACAGCAGAAAGCTTTTTTCTAAATGTTTATTTTCTTACTGCCCTTGTCCTACTCACTTTTCTGTTTATCGGTTTCCTTAGATAAGTTATTCCCTCATGTAGTTAACTATTTTAGCACTAACTTAATTCTTTGAATTTTAAGCCAGTGAAACCAACTGATTGCTAAACATCCTCAAGGTAAAATCTTACGAACTGAACCGTTGTCTTCTGTCACCAAGCTGCTTTTCCTCTGACATTCCCATTATTAATTAGTAGCACCAGGACACCCAAGCTAGAAACAGAACAGCCATTCTATACTTCTCTCTTCATTTTCTCCATAGCTAGTCTACTAATAGATGGATGAAGTGGAAATATATGCTGGGCAAAGAAATCCTAGAATTCTCACTATTCACTATGCTTCCCCCCAGTAGACTTTAAGAACCTTCAGGTCATCAGCTGTACTTTGAAGTACACTTTTAATTATATTAGTAATACCTATTCACAATCCGAGTCAAAATTAAAATATTCTTGTTAAGGTTAAATATCCCATTCAAAAACAAAAACAGATATGCAATTCCACATAAAATTTTCTATCTATTGACTTACTTTATATCACTATAGATTCTTGTTTTCTTACTGAATCCAATTCAGTCTGTTACTATCAATATTTATTTTGATGCCCAAATTGTCATAGATTTAGCTAGTTACTTCAATTTGGCTTCTGTATTCTTTGGATATATCTCTGTTATTTCTTACTTTCTGATACAAAAAGATGTTTCAGACTCATCATATACTTTTGCTGCATCAGTCCCGGGTTCAGCCATTTCTCTTAGTACCCCTTGTTCCTTTATTGGAGAATGGTATTTAGAAGTCAAGGTCAAGGTGCTACTTGTGTTCATTATTATTAATATTAGGCATTGTTGGTTTTAGGCCCTCTCAATGGACAGAGCTAGTATACACACATGTTCATCCTTTAAATCTCAACCTATTTCTCTACATACCTATGTATCTTGAAAATCATGAATTTATATCAGTACCTCTAGGTGTAATTTAACACTACAGGGTTCACTCTAGTTTTCTTGCTTTCCACATTGGTGACTTCTTTCTCCAACAATGAGAAATCTGGTTCCCGTTAGCCTCAATATATTTGCTGTCAGTCCTCCATCTGTAAGCAATCTCTCATCACCACTATGGCCCTACAGGTATGGCTGTCCTCTCCTACCCACTTGGGCTTAGACCTCTGTGTGCCCAGCAGCTGTGTTATGTAGGCACCCTCTTCAACCCACTGGATATCCAAAACCTGGAATCAGGCAACCTTTCTACGAAAAACGCCTATTCACCCTGCTTCGGCTCTTACACTCTGCTCTGGGACACTGCAACAGCTCCTAACTGCTCCCTTCCTCCTCTTTAGGTTTGGATGCCTATTTTGCTTGACTTAACTAATGATTATAAGATTGAATTCCTCAGGGAAGAGGAAGAGACATACTGTATTCCCTCCCAACACCTCACCCCTTATTTTATTGAAGATTAATTGACATGCAAAAAATGCATGTATTTAAAGTGTACAATTTAAGGAGTTTTGATATATGTGAATATGTACATGTTAAATCATTACACTCAAGATAGCAAACATATCCATATTCCCCCATTCATTTTGAGGTTTTTTTTGAATTGAACTTTCTATTTTGAGATAAATATACATTCATGTGTAGTTGTAAGAAATAATAGAGAGAGCTCATGTACACTTAACCCAGTTTCCTCCAATGGTAACATCTTATAAAATTGTAGTATGATAGCACAACCATTGACATTGACATTAACATTGACATTGAAATAGCCAAGACACAGAACATTTCTCTCACCATGAGAACCCCTCATGTTGCCATTTTATAGACATAGCAACTTCCTGCCTCCTTCCACTCCATCTAATCTGTTTTCCAATGTTACATTTTTGCCATTTCAGTAATGTTATATATATGTGTGTGTATATATGTATATATATATGTGTGTGTGTGTATATATATATATGGAATCATATAGTATGTAATTTTGGGGGAATTTTTTTCCCCTCAGCTTAACTCTTTTGAATGTCATTTAAGCTGTTGCATTTATCAGTAGTTTCTTCTTTTTATTCCATGGCATGGGTGTACTGCGGTTTGCTTTACCACTCATTAAATGACAATTGAGTTGTTTCCAGTGTTGAGCTGTTATGATTAAAGCTTTCATAAACATTTCTGTACAGTTTTCGTGTGAACATAAATCTTCATTTCTTCATGATAAATGACCAGGAGTATGACTGCTGAGTTGTATGAGTGCTGCATGTTTAGTTTTTTATGAAACTGTCAAACTGTCGCCGTACCGTTTTACATTTCCATCAGCAGTGTATGAGTGATCCAGTTTCACCTCATCTTTGTCAGCATTTGGTGTTGTCACTGTTTTTTAGAAACAAAATTCGCTGCTCTGACAAGTGTGTAGTGATATCTCACTGTGGTTTTAATTTGCATTTTCTGAATGGCTAATGATGGTGAACCTTTTTCATGTGTTTATTTTCCATCTGTATATCTTGTCTGGTAAAATGTCTCTTCAAGTCTTGGTCCATGTTCTAGCAGGATTGTTTGCTTTTTTTATTGTTGAGTTGTCAGAGTTCTTAATATATTCTAGATACGAATCCTGTGTTGGATAGATGATTTGTTAAGAGTTTCTCCCAGTCTGTAGCTTCTTTTCATTTTCTCAACAGTCTTGTACAGAGCAATAGTTTTAAAGTTTGATGAAATTCAGCTTAGCCATTTTTTCCTTTTATGAGTTGTGCTTTTGTTGTCATGTCTAAGAAGTCTTTGCCTGGCCTTTGATCCTGAAGACTTTCTATTTTTTTTCCTAAATTTTTTATAGTTTTGTATTTACATGCAAGTCTGTGATTCATTTAGAGTTAATTTTTGTGTAAGATGTGAGACTTAGGCAGAGGATTTTTTCCCCCCTATGGATATCCATATGCTCAACACTACTGAATCGAATTGAATGTTTACTCTGTTGAATTGTTTTTTGTACTTTGTCAAAAATTCATCGAGCATATTCGTGTGGGTCTATTTCTGGGTTTTCCGTTCTGTTTCACTGGTCTGTGTATCTCTCTGTTAACACTACACAGTCTTGATTCCTATAGTTACATAGCAAGTCTTAAAATTAGGTAGACTGATTTTTTTCTATTGTATTCTTCTTTTCCAAAATTGAGCTGTTCCTGTAACGTGCCCTTTCTTTTTTTCTTTTTTTTCCTTTTTTTTTTTTTTTTTTGGGACGGAGTCTCGCTGTGTTGCCCAGGCTGGAGTGCAGTGGCGGGCTCTCTGCTCAATGCAAGCTCCGCCTCCCGGTTCACGCCATTCTCCTACCTCAGCCTCCCGAGTAGCTGGGACCACAGGCGCTCGCCACTATGACCGGCTAATTTTTTTGTATTTTTAGTAGAGATGCGGTTTCACCATGTTAGCCAGAATAGTCTCGATCTCTTGACCTCGTGATCCGACTGCCTTGGCCTCCAAAAGTGCAGAGATTACAGGCGTGAGCCACCGCGCCCCGTCTGCCCTTTCTATATAATTTGTAGAATAATCTTGTGTATAAAAAATATGCTGAGATTTTGATAGCTACTGTATTAAATATTTGTGTAATTAGGGGAGAACTGACATCTTTGTATATTAAATCTTCCAACCCATGAACATGCTATACTAAAGCTTTCCATTTATTTAGGTCTTTTGCATTTCCTTCATTGGCATTGTGTAGTTTTTAGCATACAAGTCTTGTATATGTTTGATTAGATTTACCCTTAAGTATTTTTTTAGTTATTCCATATGATATTGCATTTTAAAATTTCTTGCCTATGTACTGATTGATAATATATAGAAACAATAGGATTTTGTCTTTATTTTGTATCCTTTGACTTTGCTGAACTAATGTATAACTTCTAGGAGTGTTTTGCAGATCCCTTGATCTGTAAAAGGGAGGTGATCCACCCGCCTTGGCCTCCCAAAGTTCTGGGATAAAACTACTGTTTTGAAATACAAATATAAAGGATTTTGCCTCAGAACCTGTTCTGCTTCAGGCTTTTGGGGATCCTGAAAACAGCTGCGTCCAAGAGGCTTATCCCAGGGACAGAGGTCAGGATATAAGGGTGTGAGCATTGAGGAAACTTCCTAGGAAACTGGGAATATATGAAAGTCCTAAACGAATAGTTTATCTATACTGAGCATCCTCAAGTGGTAGCATATTACTCTAAGAGCTTCTGGAAAAGACGCCTCCTTGGAGATAATAAAACCAAGTGCAGTGTGAAACCCAAGACCAGACTTCTGGGTGGCAGTGTAGGTAAATTGGGAAGATGTCATGGATCCAGTGGTGAGACAGTCTCATCCTGCCAGAAGCGACCTCCGCCACCTCCCAAAGGCTGCCTAAAATGCTTTGGTAAGAGCTTATTACCAGGCTTGGTGGTAGAAATATGTAGAATGTGTGAAATGTTTTCCTGGGAGGGATGACATTTTATTTTATTTATTTATTTATTTTTTTGAGACGGAGTCTCGCTCATGTCGCCCAGGCTGGAGTGCAGTGGCCGGATCTCAGCTCACTGCAAGCTCCGCCTCCCGGGTTTATGCCATTCTTCTGCCTCAGCCTCCCGAGTAGCTGGGACTACAGGCACCCGCCACCTCGCCCAGCTAGTTTTTTGTATTTTTTAGTAGAGACGGGGTTTCACTGTGTTAGCCAGGATGGTCTCGATCTCCTGACCTCGTGATCCGCCCGTCTCGGCCTCCCAAAGTGCTGGGGTTACAGGCTTGAGCCACTGCACCCGGCCGGGATGACATTTTAAACTTTTATTTTATACATTACTGGGAGTCATATGTAATATAGTTCTTAAAAGCAGATTTTAAGAGGGGGTTAGGGAAATAAAAAACCTATGAAGACACTGACACTACGAGTGGAAAGGAGAAGTTATCTAAGAGGTGATAGAGTACCAAAAATAGCTTTTCATTACTTCCCAAATTTGCCAGCTTTTAATGGACAAAGTGAATATTCATAACTGTACAACTACTTTAATTTTAATATTAGGACATACTTTTTACTTTAAGAAATTACTTATTAATATTGTTTAAAGTAGAAGCATTATGAATGTAGAGAATTTATTCATTAGGGCTGTAATATTTACTACTGTCTGATCTAGAGAAGTCGCTTACCCTCTCTGGGCTTCGGTTTCATTCATTGATAAAATAGGCACAATATTCAGAATAAGATCAAAGTGCCTGTTACAATAAGAACAAATAATAATAATAATAATAAAAAAGAATAGGTATAATACCTGACCTGCTAACCTCATAAGTTGTGAAAGTGCACTGAGATGGCTGGATGTAGAATCCTTTATAAAGTAGACAAATTTATTATTTATAGTTGGTGCTAGTGCAGAAAAGATAAGTGGTGTGAAGCACTGCCACTCAATGTCAATGGAATTTACTGTTGGTAGTACAAAAAAAAAAAAGAAAATAAATATATCTCTAGTCTCTTGTTCCTTTAAATTTTGAAGGAGCTTCTGCCAGGTTTAGAAAAGGAATCTTATTAGCATTTGGGGAAAAGCCATTTTACTGAAACTTCCGGTAGGTTTTAACTGTAGCACACATATGTTTGTAAAGATTTCTAGCCAATGAATGACATTTTAAAAGAGAGAAGCTGTTCTTTGACCATCTCCTCAAAGAATCATTAATCCGTATCAGGAAATTGGAGAAGGTGCACGTGCAGGAATTTTTTGCTAAAGAGCATGATGTGTCTGAGGAGTTATGACCCACAGTATCTCTGTTCCAGAGATCGCTTGGCGATTGTAAATGCTGGAGGTGGGGGAACCTCTGTCCTCTGCATTTGTATACCTCTTGAGCTGCATAGAACTAATTGCTCCAACTGCACGAGGAGGTCAAGGGTGGAGCCTGTGGCTTACAGATGCTTGTGTCTCCTAGTTTCCAGCAGTAAACATTTATTAGATGAAAACTTGGCTGAGGCTGCATATTAAAGAGAAGAGGAAAGGGCATCTCTTGGGAGATTTTATCCTCAAGGCAGTTACCTGCTTCTGCATAATTGAAAAGAGACCTGGCCTGGCTTGGAGGCTGTCTTATCCCTTCAAAAGAGATTGATGAACAGTGATGGCCCATTGGTGTCAAATAAAGAGCTTTATAGTGTTAAAAGAAACTTTAGACAAATTAAATTTAAGGAGTTTGAGCAATGAACGATTTGTGAATTGGGCGGCCCCCAGAATCACAGCGGTGCCTCGTGGTTAGAACAAATTTATAGACAGAAAAGGTAAAGTGATGTATAGGAATTGGAAGTGAGGTACAGAAAGAGTGAGATTGTTTAAAGCTTGGCATTTGCCTTATTTGAACACAGGTTGAACATTCAGCAGTCTATGAGTGGTTGAAGTATGGCCGCTGGGATTGGCCAATGCTCAGCTGTTGTTACAGGTGCATACTATTGAGTTAGGTTTTCAATTTATTGGACTATTAAGCTAGGTTACAGTTCATCACCAAGGACTCAAATATAGAAGTATGGAGTCCTTCTCAAGCCATACTTATTTTGCTTTAATAATAGTTTAAGAAAGACATAAGAAATTAAAAGACAGTTTAGAGGACAGCTGTCATGATAAAGAGTTTAGAAAAGAATGTGTAGGAAGATGGGTCAGGGGTGGGGGATACTGGGATTATTTAAACCTGACAAGAGTCGCCCGAATAAAGTATGACAAGCAGTTGGTATTTGGACATTTGCAGAGGTGATTATATAGAATATAGAGCAGATGTTCTCAAGTATTTTAGGATGCCAAAGCACTCAGGAAAAGATCACATTTACATGGCCCACAGTGTAATCAGGTGAGGTTGCCTAAGACTCCATTCTACTCTAAGGCTTTGGCACAACTAAGTCCCACTCTGCTACCAAAGACTGATGGCATCAGTAGTATCATCCGAAATACCAACAGGATGACTTAATAGTAGAAAGCAGAGCCTCGTTGCTCTTATCAGTTTGCAAGCCAGTAAGGGAGAGCATCCAGTGTGGACTGAAGGTGCTGTCTATTGGAATAGGGGAAGGACAGGTTGGATTGTATATTCATATTCATACATATTCAACAAGTTTGGGGGAGAAGCTATACATACTTATGTGGGTACCCAGTACACAATAATGAGTAAACATATGTAATGTACATCCCACGTTGACTTTGGAATGGGGGTTTAGCACTAAAATGAGGTAGAATTTGACCCTTTACATCATAAAGTGAACTACAAAAGTGGTTTGTGTGCAGCCTCTATAGCTGGCAGATACTGGCAATCTCTAATATTAGTAGCTTATCAGAAAAGAATGTTTGTAAGGCCGGTCCTCTGTCCGATCAGAGCTGATAGCTCGTTTGGTTAGAGGGAGTTTAGTTATAGAAGGTTAGGAAATTTGCCATGCCATCCAGGCCCTGAACCCTTGACCCATAGGTAACTTTGTTTCCTTAACCTTAGGGTCTGTCTTAGTTGATAAAGGGGCATCTATTTTGGTCTTTTAGATCACAATACCTTAGGGCACTGTAACTAATCCCTGGTTTAAGGGAGTTGCATACTTGTTACCAAATTGATATAGATGGTTGGGACTGTCTGTATTTGAGGTAGACTTAGAAAATGTGGGGTCAAAATGACAAATAAGAGATTGAAATAAACGGAGGAAATAATCGAGTCTGGATTTGAAAATACTACTTGATTTGTCACAGGATGGGTGTGTGGGTGTGTTTGTAAAGAAAATAACTTTTATCTGAGAAATGTGAGTCCTTTTAAGTTGTCAGGCCTGGAGAGACAGTAAAATGAGACAGAAATCACAGCCCTATTTCCTCCTTGAGCTATGTATTCATCTCTTGAAACTGCTTGCTATTGCCACATGGAGTTATATAGTAACCCAGTAATGCCACACCTGACACTATAACCTACACCCTATAGTTTAATGATGTATAGCCAATCACTAATCAATGTTGCTTCTGTAAACCAATGAGAATTCCTGATAACAGCTTTGTATCAGCTCACTCCTTGACTTCTTTTTTTGACTTTAAAAACCCACTTGTAACTACTGCTAATTGGAGTGTATATTTAGGCTGACTTGCATCCGTGTTCCCAGGTTGCAGTCCTCAAGCTTGACCCAAATGAACTCTCTACTTATAATAATTTGCCTCAACTTCTTCCTTTTAGGTCGATGTGTATGTGTGTTTATGTAGAGAATACGTTCCAAAAATGCTTGAACAGTTTAAACTTCACTAACTTCAGAAAAGTAAGTTCTGTAAATTAACCCCAAGATCCCTTGAAGTTTTAATTATATACATTTATTGTACACTTATTTTCATTTTGTAGATGTTAAATAATGCATTATTAGTGAAACCATGCCCCAGAGAGTTGAAGAAACCAATGACTAATGAAATTAATCAGTTTACAGGATAGCCGATTAAAAAACAGCAACAACAATAACTTACTAAAATGCCAGAGCTCTTCCTGCTTCTGAGATTTAAAAACTGGCTAAAATGGATAAAAGCTATTAAGGCCAACTGGAGTTTGCACAGAACAAGCTGGCTGATGTCACAGCACAAATTTCTGCCACGTTTCAACCAACTCCCCATGAATGTGCACATGTGATACATGAGGCAGTGTTAAACAAAACTGTGCATGCCGAGGACTTTCAGACCTCCCCTTTCCTTCCACCAACCGACTATGAAGTCCAGAGGCCACTCCCTAAACCTCTTCTAATAAAATGACTGCATGAAAGCCAGCACAGGGGACGGATTTGAGCTGGACTCTTGTCTTATTGTTGGTTTATTTACAATAAAAACCTTCTTTTCTGAAAAACCCAAATTGGACAGTGAGCTGCTTTTCCTCAGTAACATTAGTTATAATAATTTGTGTCAGTTCTTCTGATTGGAAATAGTAAAGCCTGACTTCAAAACAAAAAATGTAATGTTCATCATTTACAAAATGAAGTAAGTGGAAAGGAACTTTTTTATATCTGCGTTTATGTAAGGCAAAAACATTCTGCAGATAAGACGGATTTGAGGACATATGTGATCCTGAGAGTGGCAATGGCTGGGTACAACAAATATTCCAGGCAGTATTTCAGGCTTTCAAGGCAGTGTAGTTGGTGGGGTTCAAGTTAAAGGCTCCAAACAGTAAAGCGAGACTTGGGTAATGCCTGGTTTACTGTTGGAACAAACTGAAAATTCCACTAAGATAAATATATGACATGAAAAAGGATAGACTTGGGAAATGGAGTGGCAGGATAGGGCAAAGGGACCCAGAGAGCCAGTCGGCTGTGCTGGTGGGGTTGGGGCTGTGGACATACCCTTCTTTTGTTGCTCCCTCCACCCTCAGAAACCCTCTGTGACTCTTCCAAGCTCTGTGATGCAGGCCTGGGTTTATAGTTAAGTCTGGGCACCCTCAGTGCTCAGTTGCTTCAGGCAGCCGAGCTATTCAGACCATGGAGAATATCCTCTGTTTTCTCAGAAGCTATACTGAGACAGGGCTGAGCCCTGACTCACATTACTTGGATATTGACCCCAACTTCATCTGCTTGAGTGGGTTGGGATTGTTTATACTGTACTTGTTCTACGTGGTATTGACCCTGTATTCGTCAGCCACCGAAAAAAATAATGACATCCAAAAGGTAAGGAACTGTGGGTGAACACCCAAGAGAGATGCCCTGTTGTTGTTTCCCAATCCTATTCCCACACTTCTAAATAAGTCTGGTTGGTTCAGAGACATATCTTACATGGGAACTCTGAAGAGAGGATAGAGCTTCACTCTTCTGTGGCAGAGACTGGGCAGACTTATTGGTTCAGGTGGACTAAGGTTTCCATCTGTAGCTCATAGACTACCTATCTGGCTGTGGTGGAGAGTTCCGGGATAAAATCCTAAACACAATAATTCTGTGGTCCCAGATGGGATTATTTAGAGAGTGTGGGTTCTCTGAAGGAGAACAGTCTCTGCTGAAATTTGATCATGAGTCACATTCCCATGTCACCTGTCATTCAACAAAGCCTTCCTTCATGTTGGGCTGACCAGGGGAGTAATGCTGAGAGTCTCTGAGCAGAGGCTGGAGCCAGAGGTCTGTCTCTGGGACACTTGTCCTGTGAGGGAGCACAGATGTGACTGTTGGACTCTGAGTCTGTGCCCTGGATGAGGACTTCTAACTCAGCACATCAAGTGTGGCTCTCACAGAAGAAATCCTCTTTGAGGATTTTTTGGAGAAGGGAAAATGGGAAATATTTTATCTCCGTTAAAAATTGACAACCGGAACGTATTTCTGTAATTAAAGAGTCATATGATTCTTGTATAATGAATGAATGAATGAATGAATGAACTTCATAGAGTGTGAGAGAAGTGAGTCCCAGTCTGTCATTATCTTTCTTTTGTCCTCAGCATCAGGGCAGAGCCAGGAGGAGAAGGAAAGGTGGGACATTTAAAGGTAATGTCAGCCTGCTCTATCTGAGCTTCAAGGGTGACCCTTTCTGTGTCTTTCATGAGGACTCAGTCCAATGAATTCCTAGAATGTCAAGTTACTAGATACAGTCTTAGAAAACAGAGCCCTCAGAAGACAGGCTGATGGGAAAGCAATCAGACCTGAGACACTGCTTATAGGCCCTGCTCTGCCCATTCATGGGCATGACGGAGTGATGGACCTGAGTAATGGGTGTTGCCCAATTTGTGGCCAACTGAGATACCGAGGAAGGACTACTGGTTGACTTGGAGTCAGAGCTTCTGTCTCACAAGTTTGCATAAGTATGTTGACTTCCTCGATGCTCGGATTCCTCTTGGAGGTAACCACTGATGTCTGTGTTTCACATGGTTGTTTTGAGTATCATATGGGGTAATGTATGTGAAAGAAGTTTACTAATGATTCCACATACACATGTGAACTTGTGAATATTATCAATGACTATATTATCAGGGACTATTTTCTACTGATTCTTGGGGCTATCAGAGTTTAATATCCCAAGGGTCTTCCACAGAGTGACTTCTGTATGATCCCTGTGCCTCTACGTTCATTGCATATAACATACTCTTCTGGTTTCCCAGACCGGAAATGTTTCCAGAGAGAAGTGGAAGAGGAAAGGAAGCTGCTTTCTATTCTGAAAAGGTGATTAATCTTTCCCCTTGGGTTCTGTTCCCACCCCCTCCTTTTTCTTTAGTATGTTCTGTTCATTTCAGGGATTCCTTGTAGCCTGCTGTAGTTTTGGGAGTGGGTAGCCATAGGAACGGGTATGTGAATGAATGCTTTGTGGAGAGGCTATAGTGAGGTCATATGACCTCATATATGGTGAGTTCATGGGTGGGGGGCAATGTGATGTGGGCAGCAGGCTTCAGGGGGCCCCACCCCTGCCAGGCTAACAGACCCTCCTTTCCTTGTTCTGGTCCTGGCTGCAGCTTTGGACCTCCTGTTTCCTGCAGTCCCCTGGGCCAGCATCATGATACCACCCGCTTTCGTCGACTGTTATGCCCAGACCCTGTCTGTCAGGTGTGTAACAGAGCAACTGCTGATATCCAGCGACTGGTGTCTCGGGAGTCCCTGAAAGATGCCGCTCCCTCTGTGTCCCCTTTGGATTCTGCAGGTTCTGCGACTGAGTCATCGTTCACTTTGTCGTCTGCCCCCTCAGCAACCCCTACAGAAGACCTAATATTGTCCCCTCGGCCCAAGCTCTCTCCACCCCAGTTAATTCTCTCACCTGACTTGATCACCTCCTTAGCTGACTTGTTTTCACCCTCATCACTGAGGGACCATCTGCCACCACAGCCTGTGTCTCCCCTGGATTCCAAGTTCCCCATAGACCATTCCTCACCCCTACAGCTTCCCTTTCCCCTTCTCCCACCATGTCACATTCAGAGAGTGGAGCCCAGTCTCCAACCTGAGGCCAGTTTCTGTCTGAACACCATCTTTTCACTTGACTCCACCCAATGCCAAGATATTTCCCAGGCCATGAATCCCACTGATTCATGTGCTCATCATAACAAACCACCAATCTCAGCTGCTTTACCAGTGGAAGACTGCTCTGTGACTCAGTCGAAATCAAGACTCACCATTTTGAAGCCTTTTGCAGAGATGTTATCTCTAGGTGGCTCTGGTGAGACATCCACCTATGCCCCAACAATCAAAGGCATTGACCATTCATGCCCTGCATCTTCAGAATTCTCCTGGTGGCAGCCTCATGCCAAGGACTCTTTTTCCTCCAATTTTGTGCCATCTGATTTCATGGAGGAGCTTCTTACCCTTCATTCTTCTGAGGCCTCTTTAGCAGGGCACTCTGTAGCCAACGTCATACGGCCTGTTAACATCTCTTTTGTCAGCCATGACATTCTGGCACTCCTGGAGAGACAAGTCAAAAAAAGGTGTGATTTCCTGATGTGGCAAGAAAATGGAAAGAAATCAGGATCTTTCCCAACACAACTTAGGCCAAACTACCAACTAAATTCTTCACAGAAAATGTTATCCTCAATTGCTGATAAGCATGACTTGGCAGAATCCTTTCCCTTTAGGGCCAGTAAAGGCAAACTAGAGGGGCAGCACATCCATCAGCAGCCCCCATACTCTAAGTGCTTTGAGGACCATTTTGAGCAAAAATATATACAGCTCTTCTGGGGTCTCCCATCTCTACACAGCGAGTCTCTTCACCCTACTGTTCTTGTCAAACATGGCCGTTCCTCCATGTTTGTATTCTTCAATGGCATTACAAATACATCTATATCCCAGGAATCCCAAGTACTTCCCCCTCCCCAACCTCTGTCCTTGCCTAGTACCCAAGCTCTACCCTTGCCTCAAACCCTGCCCCAAGGTCAGTCCCCACATCTCACTCAGGTCCAGTCCCAGGCTCAACATCAATCTCCACTCCCAGCCCTACTCCCTGGTCCTCTATTCCGGATTAGGATCTGTGGAGTGTGTTTTCATAGACCCCAGAAGGAGGCACAGTTTCTTACGCCATCTGAAATTAATCTTCTGGAGTGTAACGTGTTGCAGAAAGTGCAGGAAAGTGTGTGGGGTTTACCCTCTGTGGTTAAAAAATCCCAGGAAGACTTTTGTCCTCCAGCTCCCAATCTTGCATTGGCCAGAAAGTCCTTCAAGGTCCATGTTCCCATCTCTATCATTCCTGGAGATTTTCCACTGAGCTCTGAGGTAAGGAAGAAACTAGAGCAACACATTCGAAAGAGGCTTATCCAGCGCAGATGGGGCCTGCCCCGTAGAATCCATGAGTCTCTGTCATTGCTACGTCCTCAGAGCAAAATTTCGGAGCTATCTGTGTCAGAGAGCATTCATGGACCCTTACATAGCTCTTTGGTTGAGAGTCAGAGCCTCAATGTTCTAAAGAAATTTGGATCAAGCACCCCTAGAACCTTCCATGAGAGAAGCTCAAATATGCTTTCCCTGGAGAATGTGGGGAATTATCAGGGATACAGACAGGAGAATGGCCAAAAAAATCATCTGTTGCATGATCCAGAGACATCTTCAGATGAGGATCCGAGGTCTAACTCTGAGAGAGACCTGGACACTCATATGATGCATCTGTCAGGGAATCATTCAGGGGAGAGCCTAGGTCAGAAACAACTTGAAAATGCCCTTACAGTACATTTGAGCAAGAAATTTGAGGAAATCAATGAGGGTCGAATGCCTGGGACTGTGCATCGTTCATGGCATTCAGTCAAGCAGACGATGTCTCTTCCTGAGGAATCCCACAGCCAAATAAAATATCAAAATTTGGCAGCATTGGTGAGTGAGGACCACTGCGTTGATACTTCCCAGGAGATTTCCTTCCTTAGTCCCAACAAACAAAAGATGTTTGAAGCCCATATTAAATCTTTCCATATGAGGATGCTGTGGGGCCTTCCCCGCAAGATCCTTGAATCCATAGAAATCTTCAAATCGAAAGAGGATCTTTCCACTTCCTTTTCCCATTCCGACATTCCATCCTCAGCCAGCTTTATTTCTTGGGGAGATTCCAAAGTTGGCGTCTCTAAGTTTCGTAGACGAAGCTCTTTTCAAGGGGAAAAGTTGGGAACAACAAGCTCAGTCCCTGTCCTCGATGGTCCTCATCCTGTCACCTCACCTGTCGGCAAAGAAGGGCAGGACACCCTGAGAAGACAATATTCTGATACTGACCATGACTTTATAGAGTCAGATTCCAAAGATGGGGCCTCCACGCTGCTTAGAAGAGGCACTGCAGATTTTCAAGGAGAAATATTAGAATCAACAAACTCATTACCCATCCTTGGTCATTCTTCCCTCGTCACCTCACCTGTCGACCAAGAAAAGCAGGGGACCCTGGGAAGAGAATTCGCTGATACTGATAATGATCTTACAGAAAGTGTCCCAACAACTGAGGATGGCAGACAGACTTTTCTGCCCCCCGCACACAGCATCATAGATGAGGTCAGTCAGAAACAGACTGTACCGGCCAGTAGATCCAGCGCAGAGCTGCCCATAATGCAAGCTGGAGCTGGCCGTGAGTCAAGGGATAAGAGAGAGAGTGCCAGTAATAATGTTAACAGGCTTCAGGGCAGTAGAAAGACCTTTCCTGTCACCAGTGGGTCGAAGGAGATGTTCAAGGAAGAGGAGAGCTGTGCTCTTCAATCACAAACTAGGAACAACTTGACATCCAGCAAGTCAGGAAGCTGCTCAGTGACAAATGTGAAAACAAGCACATCTCATGAAACTGAAATTTTCCCACCAAGAGTATCAGTTCCCCAAGATCCTAAATCATCATATCTTAAAAATCAGATGCTGAATCAGTTAAAGTTGGTCCAGAGGAAGGATAGCCAACCTCAGAGCCATTTCACTGACACGTCTATTGCCTTAGAGAACTTGAGTTCCAAGGACTTACTGACTCATCCCCAGGGCATCTCGAGTGGGGATATGGGAACTTCCCAGGTGTTGCATGTCCACTTGGAAGACAGAGGGATCCGTGTGGCACAGCAGCAGGAGCCCAGGGTCCCTACCCATGTCTTACAGAAGTGTCAAGTTAAGAATTTTTCACCAGCTACAAAGAGAGTGAGCCCTAGGAGACCCAAAGGAGGAGAGCTTGGTGGGGGGGATGCAGGGTTGGAGACATCCCAACTCAGGAGAAAGAGCCACGCTATTCATAACAAGACATCAAGGGAGTTGCTTGGGAGCAAATCTTCCCCAACCTTGAAAACACAGCCTCCTCCTGAAAACCTTTTCAGAAAGTGCATGAAGACCTTTTTGCAGCGGTTTAATAAACCCAGCATAACAGATGAAGAACAAGAAATTTCTCGGGCAAAGGGTAGCTCCCTGTCATCATCTGTGCAGAATAGAGGTCGAGTTACAAGAAGAGCTGCCTTTATTGGGACTACTGAAGCTCAGAAAATTAGGAAAGACACTGGGGATTCCCCAGAGGAGAAGCTGGGGCATAAGCGTGGCATAGATGTCACCTGTCCCCAAGAGCCCGTTTCCTTCCCAGTGGAGCTTGGGAAAGCTCAGCACAACCCAGAAGTGCAGGTCAGAGCAGAGCCTGTCCAGGGCTATCCCCACAACTACATGGCTCCCTCCTGCAAACTGACATGTACCAAATCTTGCAGCCAACAAGCTGTCTTTGTTGGCCAGAATTGTCCTACAAGGATTAGACAGATCACAGACAAGGACAGACAGCCTGAGAAAGTTGAGGCATTTAAGGGGAAGATATTGTGTCAAAGGCATCCCCAATCCGTTACCCACAAGGAAGCCTATGCCACATTCAAACCCCACTTGCCGGCATCAGGTCAGCCTGGTGTGTCCAGCCGTCCCGACCAGTGCTAAAAGCACTGTGTTCAGTGATGTGTCTTTACTAACTGGACAGAAAATGCTTCCGAAGCATTTCCAGGGAGGAAAATTTCCCCCTACAAAATAATTCATTCCTTGTTGAGAATCTTGATTCTCCCTAATAAATGTACTAATAAGAAGAATGTCTTTTCTGTGTACTGTGTTGCGGGGTATAGGTTTTGGGTAACCGAAGCTTATGGTTAGGGAAACGTAGTAGTTATCTCAGCTCTTACTGACTCCCTAGTGTGAGTTTTAAAATCTGCCCAATCCCCTGGAGCTCTTGTGGAGGAAAGAGTATCATGTGCCTCCAAAAGCCCCTTCTCTCCCTGATGAAGTCTGAGGAGATGAGCTCTTTTCTACCTCTTTGCTTGAGACTTACTGATACTGTATGGCAGCCTGCACCTTCCTCCCCATTCACTGCTTCATATCCTTTAGAGCAGTAAGGAAGGCAGGCCTTCTGTATCTGAAGAGAGGGTGAAGTACAGGTACATTTTTCAGAAATAGTGGTTTAATCTCTATTTTAAAAAAGTTATCACTGTCCACAGGATCGTATAAGTTGTTGGGAGTGTTTGGGGTATTGCTGTTTGGGGTAGGGTGTCAGGAACACTGTGGATGCTGCTTAAGAATTTGAAAAGCAGGGCATCCTGATGATTTAGGGAAACATATTTTGACCTCAACGTTGAGGTCTTTCTACTAATAAGTCACTTGGGGAAGTAGTTCCCCTCCCTGTGTATTTCTCCATGCTGCCTGGATTGATGGCATTTTTACGGAGCAAAAAGATCACCTAGCTGTCTGTGGCAGGAATGTTGACCAGGCAACCACCTACCTCCTGGGGTAAAATAAAGCTAAGGGTAGGGCAAAGATGCCTTAGAATGAATGAGAAAGTAAGAAAAAAGTGAAGCTAGGAAAGGATGACCAAGCTGGTGGAAAAAGGTTTATGCCCTTCATGCTCATATCGGGACCCTTTCTCAATCTAGATCTAGGCACCACCCCCTTGATTTTTGCCAGGGTGCTGCAGCACTGACAGATGCCATTTTGTCAGAAGTGTACATGGGGCTGTTCTTTAAATACTTAAACAGTATCTGCAGGGCTGTTGTTAACATGGCATCCCTCTCTTTAGAGAAGGTGATCTTTGTGCCTTCCTTCTAGCCATGTTGATGGCAGCATGCAAGATCTTCCCTTAGTGTATACAGTGCACCTGTCAAGGTGGAGGTGTCACCTATGATCTTCATGGGCTTTGTGGAATATAATATTGTCTAAAACACCTGCAGCTCATGGTCCAGAGGTTAGTCCTGGACTACGCATGAGGTTTACAGATATTTGGGGGCTTACTATGAATCTTTACAGAATGTTCCGTATTTCTAAGAGCGTGCACATATGCACTCTTAAAATATTAGGGGTCTGAAGAGAAGGCAACTCCACATACACAAACTGGGACTAGTAAATAAGGTGAGTTTTCTAGAGGTCACTTGAGGTACGTTTTCCAGAAAAATTGTGAATGCTTAACGTCAAAACAAAAACACAAGAAAACAAAAGAGAGCAAAACAAAACAGATATCCGCTATAACTCCCTCACCATCCTTCTCTTTTCCTATCCATGCTTATGCCACTGACCCTGCAGTGTCTGAAGCTTAGGATTGCAGAAATAATTCAGATTCTGTGAAGGCCTTAAGAAGCACAAAATTGGGATAAAGCCCAGAGCAAAGAACTTGTGGATGTAGAGAATCCATGGAGGACCCAAACATCCATGTGGATAGACTTCCCAATAACCTGGCCTTATTGCTCTGTCATTCCATCTTAGGGTCCTTTACCTCCATTCCAGTTCAGTTACTGCCACACCCAGAAGCTATCATCAGAAACATCTAAAAGTTATCATCAGAAGCACCTCTTTTTTTGGAGGCAGAGTCTTGCTCAGTTGCCTGGGCTGGTGTGCAGTGGCATGTTTTTGGCTCACTGCAACCTCTGCCTACCAGGTTCAAGCGATTCTCCTCTGCCTTAGCCTCTTGAATAGCTGGGATTAAAGGCACAAGCCACGGCACCCAGCTGTTTTTTTTTTTTTTTTTTTTTTTTTTTGGTAGACAAAAGGTTTCACCATGTTGGCCAGGCTGGTCTTGAACTCCTGACCTCAAGTGACCTGCCTGCCATGGCTTCTCAAAATGCTGGGATTATAGGCGTGAGCCACCATTTCTGACCTCATTAAAACCACCTCTACATCTGTAATAATACAGTCTAACGTTCTACTCTTTGACCTCATCCTACTATCCTTCCAGTCTAGGCCCTCAATTTGTCAAATTTTCACACTGGGTTATTATTTTTCTACTTATCTATCTACCAAGTTCTTGTCTTAATTTCCTTCTTCTTCAATGCAGATTTTATGGTCTATCCTATAACCAATATTTTAAAAGCCCTATTTGAAATATGCCTTATCCAATTCCCTTTAATCCTTCCTGTCTGACAAAATCCCATCTCTCTGCCTTTTCCATAAATGTCTTCCCTTAAATGACCAATCACTATTGGATTAAATCTCACAATTCTACTGACACCGTGATAAATGCTGCATGGTCAGCCTTAGCACTACCTGGAAATAATTCACTCATTTATCCAAAAATACTTATCCTGTGCTTACTAACAGAGAACAATACTAATGAAGCTTTGGTCATTTTTCGTTAGTCCACTTTGTCATCCATGCTACTCAAATGTATTTCAAACCTTCTGCACTTTTCTCAAGTTTAGGCCATCTCCACTTACTCAGCAGATGTGCTGGCCTCACCACTCAGAGAAACTAGAATCCATTGGATGTAAACGTTTCATAAAAAATTCTTCAAAAACGATATCCATCGCTCCTTTGTTTCCTTCCAAGGTTTCTTCATTTTTTTTTGAGATGGAGTCTCGCTCTGGTGCCCAGGCTGGAGTGCAGTGGCGTGATCTCGGCTCACTGAGACCTCTGCCTCCTGGGTTCAAGTGATTCTCCCAACTCAGGCTCCTGAGTAGCTGAGATTACAGTTGTGCGCCACCACACCTGGCTAAATTTTGTATTTTTAGTATAGATGAGATTTCTCCTTGTTAGCCAGGCTGCTTTTGAACTCCTGACCTCAGGTGATACGCCTGCCTTGGCCTCTCAAAGTGCCAGGATTACAGGTGTGAACCATCGTGCTCGACCACCTTGCAAGGTTTCTATCTTCAGAGGAATTATACTTCCTGAAATGTCTCTACTGAGTGATAGCTAAACTCTAGTCTTTTTACTGATCCATTCTTGCCTTGTAATAGGTACACGGTATATGCTTTAAATGGGTGAATTTTGTGATATGTGTACTATATTGCAATAAAACCTAAAGGATTTAAAAAGAATAAGTTCTTGAGGATAACAAGAATGCAAGAGGGTACACCAAAAGGAGTTAACACATTTTTGGAAGATGAAAACCTGGTGGAGGAGCGAGAACTTATTTATCAAAGTAGACAAAGCACCAGCTATCCTTATTGCTGCTTCCTTCATGAGGCACTGAACATGTTTTATTTCTTAAATCCTTTCATTGAAGGGATGGTTAAACATACACAAGAGCAGGTAGAACAATATAACTCCTCATGTACCCACCACTTAACTTTCACATTTATCATTTGGTATGGATGGTACATACCATCTTTTACACTATGATTAAAGTGTAAAAGTCCATTTAAACATCTTGTCATCCATCTCTTAGAAGATATGCCATGTGCCATCTGCCAATGCTGTCACATTCCTTTGATACTTATCACATGAGGAAGACACTTATGTACAACAGATGTACACAGCATTGGTGACAAACACATTGAGCTTTAGTGGCTTTGGCAATCAGTTCTCCTTTGACTTTAAGTCAACTCCGAGGAGTCATTTGAATTCCTACCCACAGTCCACACAAGAAGCAATCTTACGGAGCAAATTCAGTGCACAATATTGCAGTCCTTTAATCACATAGTAACTATAGCTGGAAAAAAATGTAAGTAGAAAACTACATGTTGCTAAAACTTTGAGATTGTCATATAAATGTTTTCTAATATGTAAAAGAAGTTTTTTCTATCACACATTTAAAATGAGTTTTCATGTTTCCACTTAAATAAAGTAGATCAAATATACATGTTTATCTACCCTCCTTCCCAAAATGCCATTAAGAGTAAAGGATTATACGAAAAGATGCTCGACATCATTAGTCTGATCAGAGAAATACGAATAAAAATGACTATGAGATAACTACTTCACATCTACTAGGATGGCTGGAATAAAAAAGATAAGTGTTTCAGATAATCTGGAGAAATTGGAAGCCTCCTACACTGAGAGTAGGAATGTGAAATGGGGCAGTTGCTTTGGAAAACAGGCAGTTCCTCAAAATGTTGGCATATAACCCAGCAAATCCACTCCTAAGTATATACCAAGAGAAATGAAAACATGTGCGTGCAAAGAAACTTGTACACAAAGTGTTTGGTGTGTCTGTTGTTTTCCCCAATGGTTAATCTTTGGCCCTTTGGCAGTGGCTTGTTCATTTGCTTTTTTTGTGTTTTTGAGGAAAGTCCTTTGTGTAGCTACTTCTCTGCCCTGAGAAAGTTCTGAGTTAGGTGAAACAAAGGCATGCCCTTGGATCAGTTCTTCAGGGACTTCCCAGACAGATCAAAACAGACAAACTGAACTAGTTAGAACAAGGTTTGCTCTGCTTTTTCCTCTGGAACCAGGTGCCCACACTCTGTACAGGGTCTGATATCTTCAAGGCTGCCAATGGGCTGGGAGTGAGATGGAGCAATGGTAAGTTAAAAATGCTACAATGCTTTGTACAGTGTTTTAGTGGTTTTTCTCCTTGTTAGCCTTTGCTTGGCTGCAGTAAACCTTTGGCCATCTTCCAGAGTTTTGACAAGGTTGATTCTGACTGTTTTTGCCAGATTTCTTTGTGTATCTGAAGAGGGTCAGCTTTTCAGAATTCTCTAGTCTGCCATTTTGCTGATATCACTCCCCTATGTCCAGCTTTCTTTTGATCAAGATAGTTTATCTTTTCCTGTTTTTTTTTTTTTATGGCATACAATTCATTTATTTATATTTAAAGTGATTTTCTTTTAGGTATCACATAGTTAGGTCTTACTTTTTAATCCAGTCTGACAATTTCTGTCTTTTAATGAGTGATTAGATCATGATAGGCACATTTCTTGCCCCCTAAAGATGTCCATGTCCCAATTTCTGGAACCTAAGGATATGTTACTTTACATGGCATAAGGGAATTAAGTTTTCAGATGGAATTAAGGTTGCTTATCAGTAGACCTTAAAATAGAGAAGATTCTGAATTATCCATATGGGCCTTATCTAATGATATGAGCCCTAAAATCCAAAACTTTAGAGAGATTTAAAGACAGAAGAGGCAGGAGCAGTTCAAACTGTGAGAGAGTCTCTGAACTTCTCTTGCTCGTCTTGAAGATGGAGGTAGGGGACCATGACCTAAGGCAGAAGGCAGTCTTTAGAAGCTCAACCAGCCTGACAGATAGCAGGTAAATGGAAACATTGGACAATGAATTCTGCGAACAACCTGAATGAGCAAGGAAACAGATTCTCTTATAGAGTCTTCAAAAAAGAATTGTGTTCTCATCTTGCTTTTAGCCTAGTAAGACCAGTACCAGACTCCTGACATACAGAAGTATAATACAATAAATATGTGTTGCTTTAAGCCACTAAGTTTATGGTAATTTATTATGGCAGCAGTAGAAAACTAATGCAGACCATTTATATATAGTGTGGTTATTGATATAGTTGGGTTTCAATCTACTTTATAGGTTCACAGCAAAATTGTATGGAAGGTACAGAGATTTTCCATACATCCTCTGCCCTCACACATGCACAGCCTCTCCCATTATCAACATCCTCCACCAGAATGGTACATTTGATGGACCTACATTGGCACATTATTATCCAGAGTGTGTAATCTACATTAGGGTTCATTTTTGGTGTTGTGCATTCTGAATCTTCTATGATATATTTTTTTCTCCTTTTAGAAGGCTTATTAGCAATAACTTTCTTCAGTGGTTGTAGTGGTTGTTTTAGAGTTTACACATCTTTAATTTATAACAGTTTTTTTTGGTTGTTGTTTTTGTTTCTTTGAGACCGAGTCTAGCTCCGTTGCTAGGCTGGAGTGCAGTGGCGCTATCTTGGCCCACTGCAACCTCTGCCTTCTGGGTTCAAGCAATGCTCCTGCCTCAGCCTTCCAACTGGCTGGGATTACAGGCACAGTCTGCCATGCCCAGCTAATTTTTGTATTTTTAGTAGAGATGGGGTTTCACCATGTTGGCCAGGATAGTTTCGATCTCCTGACCTTGTGATCCACCCACCTTGGCCTCCCAAAGTGCCAGGATTACAGGCGTGAGCCACCTCGCCTGGCCAACAGTCTGTGTTTGATATATCACTTCCCATAGTGTTTCTCTCAAATTCGCTTGGCTTATTCTATTGAAAATACCTGTTTAAAAGTGTATGTCTCCCTGGATTTGTTAGAACTCTTTTGAATGCAGGTTGATAGAATTCCAACCCAATGTAGCTTAAATAGAAAACAATGATGTGATGGCCTTGTATTGAGTATTTGCTAATCCCTGAAACAAAAAATGTAGCCATATGGCTGGAAATGTTGATGGGCCAGATTGGGTTGTGGACTTATCTCTAGGATAAGAAGGGCACTGGGTTGAATGCCCCCAAAACAACATGACGTAGGGGTATAACTCCTGGAAGATCAGGGTGGTTGGATGGAAAAGCATGCCTGAGAAATACTAGAGTTCTCATTGTCCATATATTCCTGAAATCAGTTTCTTTAGGACAGGTAGTATTTTAATTATTTTTTCTCATGTAAGTAATGCATCATTATATTATCTGAGTTTAAAAAGATAAAACAGTCTCCATAAGTCTAAATACCTCCCCGATCATTCCTTTCTAGGAGGTAAACTCTTCATGATCACGATTTTCAGTGTGGTGTGCATTGCATTCCGTGCTGTGCATTGACCTAGAATATTTATAGTTTATTTATTCATTTTACATAAAAAGAGATCACATTATGCATATTACTCTGCAGCATGGTTCTTTTATTCAGCAAATATCTTGTCATTCTATGTATAATAATGCATATAGATGTACTTCATGCTTTGTAACTGCTGTGTAGTATTTCTTTAAATGAATAGTTCATATTTTTTCGATTGTTGAATATTTCCTATTTTTTATTATTAACAATGCTGCCATGAACATCCTTCTATATGCTTTATTGTGCACATTTTCAAGTACTTCTCTCGTGTATATGCCTAGAAATGAAATTTCTGTGTCAGACTGTTCACATTTATAAAACATGTATTATTATTTATTTAAAAAAATATATAGTTTGAATAGGAAATAAATGCACATGGTAAAAAAAAAAACAACAACTGAAAAGTTATGTAATGAAAAGTAGTCTCCCTCAATCTTGAACAGACTCGGTTGGTGCTTTACTTTCATTGCATGTTAAATATTATAAGCCAGCTATTAATATTTTAAATATATCTTTCAATTTGTGTTTGTCTAATATTTCTTCATGTTTAGTTTCGGGATATATGCCTTTGGTATAAATAGCATACCCGTTAGTCTGACTTCTTCTCATTTTATACTGTCAGGTGATACATGGTTTATAATCCTATTTCTGATGTTTTTCAGTTTAATTGCTTGTTAAGTGTTGTCTGCCAGACTTTAACATTGTAAAGTTCTCTCTTCTTTTTTGTAATTACTGTTTTGTACACTTTGAGACTGTATAAATATTTTGTTATTTGTCAAACTTTTCATTTATTCATTCATTTATATTCATATGAACTCATGGTTTTCAATTTTATTTAGTTAATTAAAATCTGATACTATCATTATTTATTTTGATGTTCATATTGTCATAGGTTTGAATAGTGGGAGCCCCTTTAAACTGACATCTGGGTCCTTTTGACATATCTCCATCATTGTTTGAACATTTTGTTACTTTGCTATCCAGCAATATGTGTTCGGGCTATCTTGTATTTTTCCTGCACAAATCCTAGAATTAGCCATTTCTCCAAGATACCCTAGTTCCATTTGCTGGAGAATGATATTTAGAAGCCAGTATATGGATACTAAGTGTGTTCATTGCTATTGGGATATCAGTGCTCCCATGCTTTCTCAGTGTACAGATTTATCTATCTATCTGTATATAATATGTGTTTATATTATATTTATTTCTGTACCTATCTATATACATTGAAAACTATGAGTTCATACCCATACCTTAAGTTCTTACCAAATATCCAACACCACAGTGTTCATTTTAGTTTTCTTTCTCTCCCTCTCTTCTCTCTTTATCCAGCAGTAAGAAATATAGCTCTTATTCTTCTTAAAACAGGGAACACTTGTGATATTTGATAGACTGATATTAATTCTTTTGCTCACTTGGGGTGTACTAGTGGCGGTAATCATGCAACATGAACGCGTGGATGATAGAGCTTTATTTGACAGTTGAATCTGAATGTATTCTCTTAGAACATAACAAAAGGACTAAAATCTCTAATTTCACATTTGTAGATATTTATACTGTGTTATCACTACCAAGAGAAGCAAAATCCTAATTTGATATCTCAGGAGATAATTATATTACTATGCTTTTTAAAGCATAATGATGAAAATGAATTATGTGATATGAAACTGTCTATAAAATATCTTAGTGACTTTACATATTTAATGACAATAATAGCAACTGATTTCAAGGTTTAACTATGAGCAACTCTGAGGGTGTATTTTAAGCATTTATTTAAAACATTTTTCCTTTAGTTGGAAAGTGTTTTTGATAATTGTTTAAGTGACCGCCTACCATTTTACTTTCCAAGATTTATGGTTAACATTAGAATCAGATCTAAAACGTTATATACTTTTCACATTTATGTTTTTAAGTTAAGTAATCTTTAATTAAAGGTGATATTTGATTCATTGATTATCTTATATTTCTTCCTAATACCTGCAGATATTTTAAATGCGGTATCAACTCTTCTTTTTCAGATTTTTGGCCTGACATTTCTCCATTCACACACTTGCCTTTTCATATTTTTTTTTTTTTTTTTAAATTTATTTATTATTATTATACTGTAAGTTGTAGGGTACATGTGCATAACGTGCAGGTTTGTTACATATGTATACTTGTGCCTTGTTGGTGTGCTGCACCCATCAACTCGTCATTTACATCAGGTATAACTCCCAATGCAATCCCTCCCCCCGCCCCCCTCCCCATGATAGGCCCCGGTGTGTGATGTTCCCCTTCCTGAGTCCAAGTGATCTCATTGTTCAGTTCCCACCTATGAGTGAGAACATGCGGTGTTTGGTTTTCTGTTCTTGTGATAGTTTGCTAAGAATGATGGATTCCAGCTGCATCCATGTCCCTACAAAGGACACAAACTCATCCTTTTTTATGGCTGCATAGTATTCCATGGTGTATATATGCCACATTTTCTTAATCCAATCTGTCACTGATGGACATTTGGGTTGATTCCAAGTCTTTGCTATTGTGAATAGTGCTGCAATAAACATACGTGTGCATGTGTCTTTATAGCAGCATAATTTATAATCCTTTGGGTATATACCCAGTAATGGGATGGCTGGGTCATATGGTACATCTAGTTCTAGATCCTTGAGGAATCGCCATACTGTTTTCCATAATGGTTGAACTAATTTACAATCCCACCAACAGTGTAAAAGTGTTCCTATTTCTCCACATCCTCTCCAGCACCTGTTGTTTCCTGACTTTTTAATGATCGCCATTCTAACTGGTGTGAGATGGTATCTCATTGTGGTTTTGATTTGCATTTCTCTGATGGCCAGTGATGATGAGCATTTTTTCATGTGTTTGTTGGCTGTATGAATGTCTTCTTTTGAGAAATGTCTATTCATATCCTTTGCCCACTTTTTGATGGGGTTGTTTGTTTTTTTCTTGTAAATTTGTTGGAGTTCTTTGTAGGTTCTGGATATTAGCCCTTTGTCAGATGAGTAGATTGCAAAAATTTTCTCCCAATCTGTAGGTTGCCTGTTCACTCTGATGGTAGTTTCTTTTGCTGTGCAGAAGCTCTTTAGTTTAATGAGATCCCATTTGTCAATTTTGGCTTTTGCTGCCGTTGCTTTTGGTGTTTTAGACATGAAGTCTTTGCCCATGCCTATGTCCTGAATGGTACTACCTAGGTTTTCCTCTAGGATTTTTATGGTATTAGGTCTAACATTTAAGTCTCTAATCCATCTTGAATTAATTTTCGTATAAGGAGTAAGGAAAGGATCCAGTTTCAGCTTTCTACTTATGGCTAGCCAATTTTCCCAGCACCATTTATTAAATAGGGAATCCTTTCCCCATTTCTTGTTTCTCTCAGGTTTGTCAAAGATCAGATGGCTGTAGATGTGTGGTATTATTTCTGAGGACTCTGTTCTGTTCCATTGGTCTATATCTCTGTTTTGGTACCAGTACCATGCTGTTTTGGTTACTGTAGCCTTGTAGTATAGTTTGAAGTCAGGTAGCGTGATGCCTCCAGCTTTGTTCTTTTGACTTAGGATTGTCTTGGAGATGCGGGCTCTTTTTTGGTTCCATATGAACTTTAAAGCAGTTTTTTCCAATTCTGTGAAGAAACTCATTGGTAGCTTGATGGGGATGGCATTGAATCTATAAATTACCTTGGGCAGTATGGCCATTTTCACGATATTGATTCTTCCTATCCATGAGCATGGTATGTTCTTCCATTTGTTTGTGTCCTCTTTAATTTCACTGAGCAGTGGTTTGTAGTTCTCCTTGAAGAGGTCCTTTACATCCCTTGTAAGTTGGATTCCTAGGTATTTGATTCTCTTTGAAGCAATTGTGAATGGAAGTTCATTCATGATTTGGCTCTCTGTTTGTCTGTTACTGGTGTATAAGAATGCTTGTGATTTTTGCACATTAATTTTGTATCCTGAGACTTTGCTGAAGTTGCTTATCAGCTTAAGGAGATTTTGGGCTGAGACAATGGGGTTTTCTAAATATACAATCATGTCATCTGCAAAGAGGGACAATTTGACTTCTTCTTTTCCTAACTGAATACCCTTGATTTCTTTCTCTTGCCTGATTGCCCTAGCCAGAACTTCCAACACTATGTTGAATAGGAGTGGTGAGAGAGGGCATCCCTGTCTTGTGCCAGTTTTCAAAGGGAATTTTTCCAGTTTTTGCCCATTCAGTATGATATTGGCTGTGGGTTTGTCATAAATAGCTCTTATTATTTTGAGGTACGTTCCATCAATACCAAATTTATTGAGCGTTTTTAGCATGAAGGGCTGTTGAATTTTGTCAAAAGCCTTTTCTGCATCTATTGAAATAATCATGTGGTTCTTGTCTTTGGTTCTGTTTATATGCTGGATTATGTTTATTGATTTGCGAATGTTGAACCAGCCTTGCATCCCATGGATGAAGCCCACTTGATCATGGTGGATAAGCTTTTTGATGTGTTGCTGAATCCGGTTTGCCAGTATTTTATTGAGGATTTTTGCATCGATGTTCATCAGGGATATTGGTCTAAAATTCTCTTTTTTTGTTGTATCTCTGCCAGGCTTTGGTATCAGGATGATGTTGGCCTCATAAAATGAGTTAGGGAGGATTCCCTCTTTTTCTATTGATTGGAATAGTTTCAGAAGGAATGGTACCAACTCCTCCTTGTACCTCTGGTAGAATTCAGCTGTGAATCCATCTGGTCCTGGACTTTTTTTGGTTGGTAGGCTATTAATTGTTGCCTCAATTTCAGAGCCTGCTATTGGTCTATTCAGGGATTCAACTTCTTCCTGGTTTAGTCTTGGAAGAGTGTAAGTGTCCAGGAAATTATCCATTTCTTCTAGATTTTCCAGTTTATTTGCGTAGAGGTGTTTATAGTATTCTCTGATGGTAGTTTGTATTTCTGTGGGGTCGGTGGTGATATCCCCTTTTTCATTTTTAATTGCGTCGATTTGATTCTTCTCTCTTTTCTTCTTTATTAGTCTTGCTAGTGGTCTGTCAATTTTGTTGATCTTTTCAAAAAACCAACTCCTGGATTCATTGATTTTTTGGAGGGTTTTTTGTGTCTCTATCTCCTTCAGTTCTGCTCTGATCTTAGTTATTTCTAGCCTTCTGCTAGCTTTCGAATGTGTTTGCTCTTGCTTCTCTAGTTCTTTTAATTGCGATGTTAGAGTGTCAATTTTAGATCTTTCCTGCTTTCTCTTGTGGGCATTTAGTGCTATAAATTTCCCTCTACACACTGCTTTTAATGTGTCCCAGAGATTCTGGTATGTTGTATCTTTGTTCTCATTGGTTTCAAAGAACATCTTTATTTCTGCCTTCATTTCGTTATGTACCCAGTAGTCATTCAGGAGCAGGTTGTTCAGTTTCCATGTAGTTGAGAGGTTTTGATTGAGTTTCTTAGTCCTGAGTTCTAGTTTGATTGCACTGTGGTCTGAGAGACAGTTTCTTATAATTTCTGTTCTTGTACATTTGCTGAGGAGTGCTTTACTTCCAATTACGTGGTCAATTTTGGAATAAGTACGATGTGGTGCTGAGAAGAATGTATATTCTGTTGATTTGGGGTGGAGAGTTCTATAGATGTCTATTAGATCTGCTTGCTGCAGAGATGAGTTCAATTCCTGGATATCCTTGTTAACTTTCTGTCTCGTTGATCTGTCTAATGTTGACAATGGAGTGTTGAGGTCTCCCATTATTATTGTATGGGAGTCTAAGTCTCTTTGTAAGTCTCTAAGGACTTGCTTTATGAATCTGGGTGCTCCTGTATTGGGTGCATATATATTTAGGATAGTTAGCTCTTCCTGTTGAATTGATCCCTTTACCATTATGTAATGGCCTTCTTTGTCTCTTTTGATCTTTGATGGTTTAAAGTCTGTTTTATCAGAGACTAGTATTGCAACCCCCGCTTTTTTTTGTTCTCCATTTGCTTGGTAAATCTTCCTCCATCCCTTTATTTTGAGCCTATGTATGTCTCTGCGTGTGAGATGGGTCTCCTGAATACAGCAGACTGATGGGTCTTGACTCTTTATCCAGTTTGCCAGTCTGTGTCTCTTAATTGGAGCATTTAGTCCATTTACATTTAAGGTTAAGATTGTTATGTGTGAACTTGATCCTGCCATTATGATATTAACTGGTTATTTTGCTCATTAGTTGATGCAGTTTCTTCCTAGCCTCGATGGTCTTTACATTTTGGCATGTTTTTGAGATGGCTGGTACCGGTTGTTCCTTTCCATGTTGAGTGCTTCCTTCAGGGTCTCTTGTAAGGCAGGCCTAGTGGTGACAAAATCTCTAAGCATTTGCTTATCTGTAAAGGATTTTATTTCTCCTTCACTTATGAAACTTAGTTTGGCTGGATATGAAATTCTGGGTTTAAAATTCTTTTCTTTAAGAATGTTGAATATTGGCCCCCACTCTCTTCTGGCTTGGAGAGTTTCTGCCGAGAGATCTGCTGTGAGTCTGATGGGCTTCCCTTTGTGGGTAACCCGACCTTTCTCTCTGGCTGCCCTTAAGATTTTTTCCTTCATTTCAACTTTGGTGAATCTGGCAATTATGTGTCTTGGAGTTGCTCTTCTCGAGGAGTATCTTTGTGGCGTTCTCTGTATTTCCTGGATTTGAATGTTGGCCTGCCCTACTAGGTTGGGGAAGTTCTCCTGGATGATATCCTGAAGAGTGTTTTCCAACTTGGTTCCATTTTCCCCCTCACTTTCAGGCACCCCAATCAGACGTAGATTTGGTCTTTTTACATAATCCCATACTTCTTGCAGGCTTTGTTCATTTCTTTTTCTTCTTTTTTCTTTTGGTTTCTCTTCTCGCTTCATTTCATTCATTTGATCCTCAATTGCTGATACTCTTTCTTCCAGTTGATCGAGTCGGTTACTGAAGCTTGTGCATTTGTCACGTATTTCTCGTGTCATGGTTTTCATCTCTTTCATTTCGTTTAGGACCTTCTCTGCATTAATTAGTCTAGCCGTCAATTCTTCCACTTTTTTTTCAAGATTTTTAGTTTCTTTGCGCTGGGTACGTAATTCCTCCTTTAGCTCTGAGAAATTTGATGGACTGAAGCCTTCTTCTCTCATCTCGTCAAAGTCATTCTCCGCCCAGCTTTGATCCGTTGCTGGCGATGAGCTGCGCTCCTTTGCCGGGGGAGATGCGCTCTTGTTTTTTGAATTTCCAGCTTTTCTGCCCTGCTTTTTCCCCATCTTTGTGGTTTTATCTGCCTCTGGTCTTTGATGATGGTGATGTACTGATGGGGTTTTGGTGTAGGTGTCCTTCCTGTTTGATAGTTTTCCTTCTAACAGTCAGGACCCTCAGCTGTAGGTCTGTTGGAGATTGCTTGAGGTCCACTCCAGACCCTGTTTGCCTGGGTAACAGCAGCAGAGGCTGCAGAAGATAGAATATTTCTGAACAGCAAGTGTACCTGTCTGATTCTTGCTTTGGAAGCTTCCTCTCAGGGGTGTACTCCACCCTGTGAGGTGTGGGGTGTCAGACTGCCCCTAGTGGGGGATGTCTCCCAGTTAGGCTACTCAGGGGTCAGGGACCCGCTTGAGCAGGGAGTCTGTCCCTTCTCAGATCTCAACCTCCGTGTTGGGAGATCCACTGCTCTCTTCAAAGCTGTCAGACAGAGTCGTTTGCGTCTGCAGAGGTGTCTGCTGCTTTGTTATTGTTTTCTGTGCCCTGCCCCCAGAGGTGGAGTCTACAGAGACAGGCAGGTTTCCTTGAGCTGCTGTGAGCTCCACCCAGTTCGAGCTTCCCAGCAGCTTTGTTTACCTACTTAAGCCTCAGCAATGGCGGGCGCCCCTCCCCCAGCCTCGCTGCTGCCTTGCCGGTAGATCACAGACTGCTGTGCTAGCAATGAGGGAGGCTCCGTGGGTGTGGGACCCTCCCGGCCAGGTGTGGGATATGATCTCCTGGTGTGCCTGTTTGCTCAAAGCGCAGTATTGGGGTGGGAGTTACCCGATTCTCCAGGTGTTGTGTGTCTCAGTTCCCCTGGCTAGGAAAAGGGATTCCCTTCCCCCTTGCGCTTCTCAGGTGAGGCAATGCCTCGCCCTGCTTCAGCTCTCGCTGGTCGGGCTGCAGCAGCTGACCAGTACCGATCGTCCGGCACTCCCCAGTGAGATGAACCCAGTACCTCAGTTGAAAATGCCGAAATCACCGGTCTTCTGTGTCGCTGGCGCTGGGAGTTGAAGACTGGAGCTGCTCCTATTCGGCCATCTTGCTCCGCCCCCCGCCTTTTCATATTTTTAAATACTATATATTAATATATGCTGATGAGGCTGGATGTCTCTGAACTGAACTCCAACCTTGTATATCACACAGTCTACTTCTATATTCATTTTAGATGTCAAATAGGAAGCTAAACTTAATATGTACAAAACCAAAACCTTGTGTTTGTTTCTTTTTAAGATCAGACCTTATCCTCTCACATTTTCCCCTATCTCAGTAAATGGCAACATCCTTCTTTGAGTTTCTCAGGCCAGAAACTCTGGAGTCAGCTTTGACTTCTTTCTCATTCTTATACTCTGTAATTGGTCCATCATAAAATTCTTCACAGTATATCCAGGATCTGTCCAATTCTATTTCCTTCTCATCTGTTGTAGTGGATCAAGCCACCATCATCTTTTGCCTGAATTCTTGTAGTAGCATCTTAATTGTCCTCCTGGTTCCATGCTTACCTTTGGGTCTGTTCTCCACCTTGAAGCCAGAGTGATCTTTTTCAGATATATATTGTATTATGCCACTTCTCTGCTCAAAACTTTCAGAAGCTTCTTTTTCAACTCAGAAAAAAGCCCAATAGCCTTTGAGTACCTTCTGTATGATCTAACGTCTCTCTATTTCTGTAGACCCATTTCCAGAATCTTTCCTTTACTTATTCTACTGTAGTCTCACTACTGGCCTTCTTGCTATTCTTTTAAAGTACCAAACATTTGCTTACCTCAGGGCCTTTGCAGTTGTTATTCCCTGAGGCTAGCATGCTCTTTACCATGATATCTGCCTGGCTAGATCCTTCCATTTTGTTCAGATTTCTATGCAAGCATCACCTTATCAGAGAAAGCTTGCCTGACCACCTAAAGTAAAATAGCACCTACCTTTTCAAACTTCCTATCTCTCTTATCAGGTTTAATGTTTCTCCATAGTACTTGTCACTGTCTAACATATTTTAAATATAATATGTTATATATATTATATATATAACACACACTATATACTATATACAGTATGTTTACTTATAGCCCTCACTAGATTATAAACTCCATGCAATCAGGAACTTTTATTTTCTTAATATGTACCTCCTGTGTTTAGAACACTGCCTAGAAAGTGATTGTTGTTCCATTAATATTGGTGGAATAAATAAATAAATTAAAACTCTTTCTGAGAGAAAGAATCCATTGTGTTTGGATTTCAATAGTGTCAATCAAGTTAAGACATTTCCTGGTATTTTCTTCTCCTCTCTTTGCCTGACTCTGTCCTGGACGAAAGCAGAGGCAGCTTTATGTGTGGAGATGGGATTGGATGGGGAAGAAATTGCAAGGTAGGCAAATGGAGGAAAAGGTCGTATCCTCTCCTCATCCACTCTAGGTCTCCCTGCTGAAAAGCACTGCCAATTTGGCAGAAGGAAGACATTTTAACTTACAGTGAAGTTGGTGTTTTGATGGACACATTGTACAGGATGTTTTAATTACTGAGCTAGATTATTCTTGGCACTATGAATGACTTAAAAGAAGAATATTTAAGAACAGTCTGGGACCTTACCTCACCTAGTATTTCCTTCAAAGGGCAAGAGAAAGATAAATCTCCAGATTGTTTATGAAGGGTCTGTGAGGGGAACAAATGAAAAATTTCCCCCCTGCATCCTATGGAGTTCTGCTTATTTGTTCAACCTAACGATTAGCCTTCTATGTGGTCTTTATCACAGTGCCTAGTAATCTACTGTTTACCCTCTGTCTGCCTTACTAGACTGAGAGCTCAAGAAGACAGGGGCAGCATTTTTATTAATCCTGTTAATCCAAGACCAAGTATGGTACTTGACATGTAGCAACCATTTAGTGTTTATTGAATAACCTCCCTCCCATCATCTTGATGCAAGAGTTACTTGAATGCCAAAAGTACTTTGAGTATGAGAAATTCAGTATTTCATGATACAAAGGAGGCAGAATGCTTAGGTCTATAAAGAGATATTGTGTTCCAAGATTTAGATCCACTTACCACAATACAAATTTACCATCACTCCATTCTATGGGAAAACATTTTACTTCTGAACGGTATCGCAGGGTCAGCTTTATCCTTCCCTTCTGATTCGAGCTCTCAGCCACCTAATCTTTCTCCCCTATTGCAGCAGGGCAAGTGGGCTTTCGTGAAGCCCAGTGTTTGGAATAAATGCTAAAAATAATCCCCTTTTCTCCACATCTTATACAGCCGTGATTCTTCTTTAAAGGCAGAGCCTGAATCCTTACTGTTTAAAAGTCAACATCTCCTGTATTCTTGTGGCCAATGCAAAAAATATAACAATGTTTTGAAAGACTGTGGAGAGGGTTTGTTTCAATATAAAAACGACAGCATTACTATCACTGTGATCCAGAGATGAAAAGTTATAAAACATTTTGACTCAAATAGATGCAACATGAATTTAATAATTTTCATGTGGATAATCATTTTTCAAACAAACTGTAGCCATGACTTAATCCCTCCTAGAAAGACAAGAGTGTGTCTTCAAACAAACTGCCTAAGCTGTTTGTTCACAGTTTGCTTTTTGATTCAGCAAGATGGATTATGAGAGGTAACAACCAGAGCTGTGACAGCTCTAGCTAAATCCCACCTGGCGTTCCATCCGTCTCTCCTTTAAAAATCTCTCCAAGTTTATAATTCTACAAAAGGCTTAACGGTATCCACTGGAGGAGTGCCTTGGCTTGGGAGTAGGGGTAGGGAGTGGGGATTTAATATGCCAATTAAAAAATTTATTGTTAATAAAAAATTCTTGGGTTGTTTAATTTGCAACCCAAGTGTAAATCCTATTTGACAATGCAAGCACTGGGCTGACAATGAAGTGAAGTAAACACTTAGGGCCCATCCCTCAGTGTTTCACTAACTTTAGTGAATCTTTTCTGGTCAGTGACAGCCTGGTGAACTTTCTTGAGAGACAGTGAAACTGCCATTTTTCTGGCCTTTAGACATGGTTTCGTCTATAGCACACATCCACAATCATATTGCTTATACAATACATATACGAAACTTCCTTCCTCTTATTATTATTAATCAACCTGTCTCCTTTCTACTGTGATTACCATCAACTTCATTTCCCTCGCTGTGGCTAAAACTGTCAGTAGGGAGGAAATAAAAATTATGATAATGTTTTAATACCTGTTCTCACATGTATTAAAAGAGAAGAGTTCCAGAGAGAAGAGTTCTCAAATAGGAGACTAAATGGTAACTATGTAATCTATCACTTCCGTGATATCCTACAAGATACTTTATAGCCTTTTGGTTAGAATAGGCAAGTTAGTTGTTAATTGTTTAATGCCAGGAACTGTCCCCTTTGGACTGTTGACATATTGATAAGTCTTCATCACTCATGAACTGTGTAGCAGATAATTTGCCATTAATAATTAAAATACTGAAGTTTAAGAATAAATTATTTTAAAAATGAGAGCTCAGTCAAAGCTAGCATTACAGTAAAATAATATTTCATTTACTTGCATTGAAACAGCAGAAAAGAGGGTAGGGTAAACATGGAGAATCCCATATTTCCATGACAGTATGATGTTTCTGGGAGTATAAAAAATGTTAAGAACCACTGATTTAGGCCAAAAGGCCCCCAAAGGTAGAAGCAATAGATGGCAATATTAGTATAGACTCCCTCATTCCTTGTCATCATTCCCGGAATGGGAAGGTAATTCTGTGCTTCATACTTTCTTCTTGACGTTATCTTTGAGACTTGGTTTCTAATATATAAGTATTTAGCATACATTCAATCACACATGCTAACAAGAAAGGGACACTATCAGTAAAAAACTATAAATCAAATCTTGCTTTGAGAATGAACTTTGGATTTCAGCCTACTCTATCAGACTTTATTCCTGTGTTGTTATTAAATGCCAATATTATTTACATCTAACTTTCTTTCACTTTATCACACACCTATAATGGAAGTGCTAAGCAGGGGTACAGGGGAACAAGGTCTGGTAACCTATGGGGGAAAAAATTAAATCTGGCATTTGGTTCCTGGACCATTCAAGAGTTGTCACTGTCTAATATATTTTAAATATAATATGTTTTATATATATATATATACACACACACACACACACACATACACACACACACTATATACTATATACTATATACAGTATGTTTACTTATAGCCCCCACTAGATTATAAACTCCATGCCATCAGGAACTTTTATTTTCTTAATATGTGCCTCCTATGTTTTGAACAGCACCTAGAAAGTGATTGTTATTCCATTAATATTTGTGGAATAAATACATAAATTAAAACTCTTTCTGAGAGAAAGAATCCATTGTGTTCGGATTTCAATAGTGTCAATCAAGTTAAGACATTTCCAGGTACTTCCTTCTCCTCTCTTTGCCTGACTCTGTCCTGGGTGAAAGCAGAGGCAGCTTTTGTGTGTGGAGATGGGATTGGATGGGTAAGAAATTGCAAGGAAATATGGAAGAAGTTAGAGAAGACAGCATTGTGTGTGCTAGAGTTGTTGGTAAGTTTCATGGAGGATGAGTCACCAGTGTAATCCATGATTCTTGAGGACCTATCATGGGCATGGCCCTGAGCTATGCATAGGGTAGAGCTTGTTTTTGAAAGGTAGAAAGTATTGATGGTCTCAGAGGCAGGGAAGAGGCATCTTGGATTGGGGGAAATAGGCTAAAAGAGTAGTGTGAAATAAGCACGGTGCATGAGAAAATTAGTTCTTCTGGTGCATGATGGATAATTTTAGAAAACGTGGTGGGACCATGCACTGTTTTGATAAAGGTGCTGTATTAGTTTGTATTTAGATGGCAGTCTATCTAAATATTGATGTTTGTATATAGTGTCATCTGTTCAGGATATTCCATTAGCAACATGTCTTTGAAACTTAGTGGGCTTGATATTGAAGAAAAGCATAAAATGAGAATATGGAATTATGCAAGTCTTTTTCTTTCTTTAGATCTTTGATGGGTATGTGCAATACACTTAAAGCCTTTTTCTGTCCTTTGATTATTCAGTTTAATTATTGTATTCCATTGTTTTAATATTTTTCTGTGGTTTCTATGTTTTGCACATTTCACACCATTATTTCACATTGTTGTATTTTAAGACCTGAGATTCAGGTACAATTTGTTGAAACTGTTACATTTTTAACAGTGCTTTAGGAATATATTGGAACCTGTTATAATCTTTTTTATTCTGTTCGCATATTTATTAGTGTGAGTGAGAAATTATAGCTTACATATACAGTTATCTATATGTAACACCATAAATGCATTTATAAATATATATATTGAAAGCATATTTCTAGCATCTATAAATGCCTATATTTTAGTGTATACACATATGAAACCCATTTTCAATGTACGTATAGTCACAAATGTTTTCTATTGGCATTTGAAATGAAATTTAAATTCCATTTTGTTTTTCTAAAAATTGATCAATATAGTTGATTAAATAATCAGCTTTCATCTTTTTGTGTAAGAAATGAATGTTTTCTGCTTTTACCTGATACGGTCTTTTTAGGATAGTTAGAGTTTGGGGATGGGGGAAGCAGCAGGGAGTTCTTAGAATAAAAGTGTTAATTCCCTAAAGAAAAAGAACTGAGAAGCAATGTAGTGACAATTGCTTGGCACTAGTCTAACAGAAGCAAGTTTTAACATGCAAATCCTGTTTTGTTGCTCTTGTTTTCCTGGTACCCAAACAAAAGCAAGATAATCATTTTCACCCCACCCACAACTACTCAAAATGGGCTCTAATTCAATAAGAAAATAAAGACACTTTTCTATTTGCTTTTGAGAGTCTGAGTTCTTTGGAAAAGGGCAGAAAACAGGGAGGAAAACAAAGATTTGTTAAGTGATAAGCGTGTGCCTGAATTATGCTAAATGATATCAGATACGAAAGAAAAATGCTAACATTTCTATAAACAGAGACCCACAAACAAGGCACATAGAGGAGACAATGAATAAACAAGGCATTGTTTATCTACAAGATTGGCATTGTACAAAATTTGGGGTCATAGATCCCTGATAATCTATTGAAAGAATAATACACAGTCACACATAATTTGTACACAGTTTTGGCAGGGGAAGGGCCAAGGAAAAACCCTAACATAGAGGACAGGACTGTAATTTTAGGTCATCATTTCTTCATTATTTATTCAGAGGGTCCTAGATAAGGACATATACAACTGTTATGTTCTTTCGTAACACCATATGTCTCTCCTTAGGTTTTCATTGTTATAAGTTAGCATATATTTGAGTAATTATTTGCCAAAGCCTGTACCCTTAACTTGACTATAAGCTCCACGTGGGCAGAAATATCCTCGCTCATCATTTAATTCCCCAGGATGAACACAGTTCCTGGTCCATAGTAATCACACAAATATTGGTTGAATGAAACAATGAATGAATGTGGATTTGACATGAAATACGGAAGAAGTTAGAGAAGACAGCATTATATGTGCTAGAGTTGTTGGTAAGTTTCACGGAGGATGAGTCACCAGTGTAATCCCTGATTCTTGAGGACCTATCATGGGCATGGCCCTGAGCTATGCATGGGGTAGAGCTTGTTTTTGAAAGGTAAGAAGTATTGATGGTCTCAGAGGCAGGGAAGAGGCATCTTGGATTGGGGGAGATAGGCTAAAAGAGTAGTGTGAAATAAGCACAGTGCATGAGAAAACTAGTTCTTCTGGTGCATGATGGATAGTTTTAGAAAACGTGGTGGGACCATGCACTGTTTTGATAAAGGTGCTGTATTAGTTTGGATTCTTCTTAAGTAGATACTGTGGTGAGTATTTGTGAGCAAGTGATTTCTTAAGTAAGTGCTTCCAGAAGAGATTTATAAGGGAGTAGAGGGAAGGGCAAGGAGCCAAGCAAGGGTGTGTGTATGTTTAGGCAAAGTCTCAGTCTCAGCCTGATCCTGCCAGGGAGTTCTCAAGTATAAATGGCACCTCAGAGTATGTGCAGACCCAGGCAAGGGAGCCAGGTATTCACGCTTCCACTTTAGGTATTAACTAAGGGCTATTCCAGGGCATGTAAACTTCCAGGTCCTTCCTGTTTTCTCTGCAAGAGCAGGGATAAAGTAGCTCAGGAGAAAGCATCAGGTGCCATGGGCCATTAGAAGCAAAACACACTGATGCCAAAGGATGGACACACAGAAAGGTCAAAGTGGGGATGGGAAGGAATTTGGGCAGAGGACTTGCGGGGTCTGCTACAGGAATTCTAGCCTGACTTGATAGGCAACAGAGATTTGTCACAGGTTCGCAAAACTGGCTGCATATTAGAAGCACCTGAGGAGCTTTTAAAGAAAAATTAATGACTGGGCTCCAGCCCAGATGAATTAAATCAGAACCTCTTCAGGTACAGCTTAGGCATCAATGGTTTTTAAAAGCTTCTCCTGTGGAATCAAATGATTGCCGGGATTATAGACTCTTGGATAAGGATGTGGCAGGATGTAAATAGTGTTTTAGGGAGATATTTTGGTAGGGACTTTTAGCCTGGACTGAAGGGAGAAGAAACTGGAAGAGACAATGGAGTTTTGGCCAAAGGTGATGACTTAGACTGTGATGGTGGCAGAGCAAACGGACATAAAAAAACAAATGTGAGGGATGGTTCAAGAGACTTACTAACTGATTGAATGGGAGGGCTTGAGGGGATGGAGGAGTCAAAGATGGCTTGAAAATGTCCAGGCTGGGAGTCTGGCTTTGAAGCAATGTCTTTGAAGTACAGTGACTCTCAGACCATGTGGAAAATTGTATCAGCATAGCCCTTTGACATTGTCAGTTGGAAAATGGAAGATGCTATTATTAATGAGGAAGCTTCTCTCAGGGACTAGATTATTCTTTGGTCATGAATTAGATATGCTGTTAACACTTTCAGGCTAAAAGTGGCTGTTTAAATCATATGATCCTTAATATAACAAAACTAAATATACCTTCTGTGGCTTGAAAAATTTGTTCCCAAGGAACTTGGACCTTGGATATTCATAAAATGGTGTTCATAATTCCATCATACTGTGCTAGTGTCAATATTCCAGTTGAAAATATTGGCATTGGTTAGTTCTGCTATTAATTTGGCTAAATGTACAAGTTTACAGCCATCTATCTTTTCCTTTATAGTAGTCATAAATTGTAACCCTTGACCCAACATGTATTACTAGATATAACTTTAGCATTTTATGCTTTTTAAATATGGTAAGGTGCTTTTTATGTTTGGGGAGTAGTAAAGATAACCTTTATCTCAATACAACAATTATACAAACATTGAGATTTGCATATTTTACTTAATTGTGTAACATTTCTTTGTAGGGACAAAGTAAAAGATAATTATAAAACTAGTAACGGTACTCTTTTAACATAATGCTTTCTCAACAATTCACATGAAGAATTCTGTAAGATAGTAAAGAAGGTACTATAATTATTTGCACCTTACAAATGAAATAGTTGAGGCCCATAGAGGTAAAATGTCTTACCCATGGTTGCTCAGCACAAAAAGTGGTGGAAAAGAGACTAACGTCAGAACATTTGTTTCCCAAGTGAAATCTCTTTCCTTTATGGACTAGCAGTGATGTCATTCTGAGGCACTAAAAAGTGATTCTTCTCAGTTCTGCTTCTCTCAGGTAACAATCATTTAGATTTGGTTATCTTGCTTCCTGTATATGAATTGTGGCGTTTTATTGGGAGCAGCAGCAGCAGCAGCAGCAACAGTTATCAGTTTGACACTATCAGATGTTAGACGTTATTACTGGTACTTTGCAAACATTTTCTTTAATCTTCTTAAAAACACTATATGGTAAATAAATAATAACCTCATTTTGCGAATAAGAAAACTGAGGCTTAGAATGATGTTTTTCTTTGACAAAAACAGTTGTATTTTTCAGGCATTATGATTCAAAGCAAAGAAGAAAAGAAAAAGTGTATTCCTGATTTAAAGTTTATGCTGCAAACAAATATGGGCTGGGCGCAGTGGCTCACATCTGTAATCCCAGAACTTCAGGAGGCTGAGGTGGGTGGTCACTTGAGGTCAGGAGTTGGAGACCAGACTAGCTAACATGGTGAAACTCCATCTCTACTAAAAAAACAAAAATTAGCTGGGCGTGGTGGCGGGTGCCTTTAATCCCAGCTATATTCGGGAGGCTGAGGTGGGAGAATCACTTGAACTTGGGAGGCAGAGGTTGCAGTGAGCTGAGACCATGCCACTACACTCCATCCTATGCAACAGAGGGAGACTCTGTCTCAAAAAACAACCACCACCACAACAACAAAACAAACAAATATATATTGAAACCATACTCTTCAAATAACTTTCTTATATGTATGTTTAATATCTTACTTAGAAGGATTTCTCTTTGATTAGTTTCTAGTCCTGGGATGTTTGGAATACATTTTTCCTACTTTCCCTAAGACTCCCATTATTTTTTAAAGTATGAATATTATTAGGTAATGAGGTAATATTTATGATCAATTGTGAACAACTGTGGCTGCAGGTTATGTCTGTCTTTCATGTATATTGCTCTAGCTTTCTTCTTATGGTTCCTTCCAGGAACTTCCTCTTTAGCACCCTGTATTTTCACCACTGAGATATAAACATGATCCAGTTTGGCCAATCAGATTATTTGATTAACCAAGCCTTAATGATTGATTCTTTTAGGGATGGGCAAGTAGGGCTGTGTAATAAAGAACTTGGCCTTAGCTCAAACAGAGGTCTGGCCTTTGATTCCAGTTCCTGGGAGGTAACTTCTAATCCTTTGCATTTCCTGCTAAGATTTCCTTTGTTATTCATGGTGGGCACCTTGGATCACAACTGATAGTTTATGTTAACAAGGTGACTTCTGTAGGTCTTTCAGACCATGTGATATCAGACTGACATCTGGAGAGTGTGGAGGGCTGGAAATTAAACTCTGTGGATAATTATTTAGTCAGTCAGGTGAAACCCCAATAAAAACTTAGGACACAGAGTTTGGGTTTTGTCATATATTAGTACTGCTGGGGTAATGCACCTCTAAGGATGATGGAAGCTTCACATCTGGACCCCTCCCAGACTTCACCGTGTGCATCTTTTTTGTTGGTTGGTTCTTACTTGTATCCTTTTATTATAATAAGAATGTAATCATAAGTATAATACTTTCCAGAGTCATGTGAGTTGTTCTAACAAATTATTGAATCTGAGGGTGATCATGGGATCTACCAAATTTGTAGCCAGCTGGTCTAAAGTGAGGGTGGTCCTGGGAACCCCCAAACTTGTGGCTGGTGTCTAAATGAGATCAATCTTGTAGGAACTGTTTCTTCTGACTTTGCACTTTGGCAGACTCACTGCATTTGGTGTCTTGATAGACTTGGTAGTCTGGAGGACTGTGCTCTTAACCTTGAGTTTGACCAACATTGGGTAAGGGCCAAGCAGACTAGTCCATAGAATTGAGCAGAGTATTCCATGTGGACTTAGAGAGGGAAATTCTGTTTCTGGAAATGTTAAGCTGGAGATTTTAAGCTGGAAAGGTGTGGTTGCTTTGCTGGTAGCCATCTTGACTATCATGTGATGATAACCTGTGTGTAGATTGTAGCTAGGTAGAGTAAGAATCATGAAATGGAGAGAAAAACATCCCTTATGATATTGTCTGAGCCCACTGATCTCACTGTGCTAAAAGCTATATGTATCTATGGTTTCCTGATTCAGCAAATCACTAAATATCCTTTGTGCTTACACAAGTTTAGCCTCCACCATTGCAATCAGAGAGTTTTGTCAATATCTGATGTTTGGACCTCATGTTTCTCCTGGAGGATCACATGTATTAGTGAATAAAATTTTGATTGAGAGTCTTCTTGTTTTTATGTAATTGATATAGTTTGCATATTTGTCCCTGCCCAAATCTCATGTTGAATTATAATTCCCAGTGTTGAAGGTGGGGGAGGTGTTTGAATCACAGGGGCATATCCCATGTCATGGGTTGGTGCTATCTTTGTGATAGTTAGTTCTCATGAGATCGGCTCATTTAAAAGTGTGTAGCAGGCACCCTCCTTCCCCTTGGCTCACCACACACACAACTTTTTCTTCTCATGATCCTGCTCTGGCCATTTGACCCGCCTGCTCCCTCTTTGTCTTTTGCCATGACTGTAGGCTTCCTGAGGCTTCCCCAGAAGCTAAGAAGATGCCAGCACCATGCTTCCTGAAAACCCTGCAGAACCACGAATGAATTAAACTTCTTTTCTTTATGAATTACCCAGTCTCAGGTATTTCCTTATAGCAAGGCAAGAACAGTTTAATATAGTAATCCTGATAATCACATAGAACATCATTTTTTGTACTTTAAATGTTTGTTTATAAAACAAAAAATCTTTATGTCTGTGAAAACATTTCATTAATAGGTGCCCAAGTTTATTTCTCTGAGTTACATTATCTATTTACTTATATATATAACTATTTTTGGTGTGCAAATGAAGAGTAATGGGCAAAATGTAAAGTGAAAAAGATTCAGGAAATAGATCCAGGAAAAAATTCAGGAAATAAACATACTTCCTTTGTTGAGCTAAGGAAATAATTAAGAAAAATCTGATATTCTATTCTAGGTGCACAGGTTTGAATTCAGGAGCAAAATCTTTTGGATTAGAATTATATTATGTCTAAATTCCGACATCCAGAAATTATCCTGTTTACAAATGAACGGATAGAATTTATTCAAGTGTAGATCATTCACATGCATACGCTTTTTAATATTGATGAAATTTGTCCCATTAGAAAATAAATACTCATTTAGAAAATAGGAAAAATAAAAATGTTCATTAATTGAAGTGTATTTATTTAGCACTTATTATATATGAGGCATGCTCAAAATATAGCAGTGAACAAGACAGATGTACTTTTTGCTCTCATGGAGATTAAATTTTAGTGGTATACAAAGAAAACAAAGATTAACCATAATTCTGCCTCTCTGAAAGAACATGGTTAATATTTCAGTGCATTTCCTTCCAGAGTGTGTGTGTGTGTAAGATATGTGTGTGTAACACAATTGGATTCATGTCTGCGTACAGTTTTGGATTCTTAATTTTTTCTTTTAGCTCTTTATCTTGAATCTAACCTTAAGCCATTTTTCTTCAAAACATTATTCTTAATGGTCATTAATAGTAAGTTACATTTATGTACCTTAAATTTTTTTTTATTATAATACTATGATGAGTAGTTTTGGCAATAAATATTTTTCTAGACCCTGATTATTTCATTAAGATACATTCTTACCAATGAAGTGAATGGTCAAAAAGACAGGAATATGTTAAATGTTGTTTTAAATAAATATCAAAAGTTTTTTTTTCCAGAAAGAGTGTATTATAGTAGATTTCTTTTCTTTTTCTTTTTTTTTTTTTTTTTATTTTGAGAGAGGGTCTTGCTCTGTCATCCATGCTGGAGCACAGTGGCATGATCATGGCTCACTATAGCCTTGACTTGGGCTCCAGTGATCCTCCCACCTCAGCCTCCCCAGTAGCGGAGACCACAGGCACATGCCACCACACCCTGTTAATTAAAAAAAATTTTTGTTTGTTTGTAGTGACGAGGTTTCCCTATGTTGCCCAGGCTGGTCTCAAACTCCTGGACTCAAAGGATCCTCCTGCCTCAGCTTCCCAAAGTGTTGGGATTTATAAGGTGTGAACCTGCCAAAGAAGAGTTAGAAAATGCTTATCTCACTTCACCTTTGTCATCATTAAATATTGATGTACATTGCTTGCTAGCATTGTTTTATACTTTTGTTTGTGTTAAAGGATATTATTCTCCAGTATACCTTCTAATTGATTATTTCAGGTTTATAAGAAATCAGTTGGTATTTTCTGTGTAATGCCCATACTACAGCAGTGGTCTTGGGTTTGGAACAACAATCAAACTCACAAAACACAATAGGCTTCACTCAGCTTTCAGTTAATTTAGCATTGGGAAAAGATACAGGTGGAGAAGAAAACAGCATGCACAGTAACAACATAGAAAAGGTTTTGTGGTTTCCAGGCACAGATTTGAATTTGTCAATTACTTCACACTTAATACATGCATGGTGATGAGACATGAAACTAGGTGGATAGACCATCTCAAATTAGGGAGTCTGTCAGCCTCAGGATCCCTTCAACTTTTACATAACTTATCAAGTAGCCTCTTCAGGGATACAGGAGAAGCCCATCTCCTTTGTGCAGCTGCATCTTATCAATATATATTCCTCATTTCTTGATAAATAATTTAAAGAATTTTAATGATGAGGTACAAGTCTTGGTCTGGTACAAATCCTTGGCTAGAAATTCTTATTTATCATAGAACCATTGTAGATACACTCCTAACTATTCTTTGAGTTAGTCATAGGCATCAGTGAAGCTAGAGGAAAGAAACCAATTATTAACATTTTCCTTTAATCCTGTATCTAAAATTTTCATTAAACATTCTTTGTAATTCTAAGAGTTTTACAGTTTATTATCTTGTGTATATGTGTGTGTGTTGTAAGTAAATATTTATTTCATGTACTAGTTATGAAAGAGACTGTATGTTGAGACTATGGGTCTCTGGAATCAGTTTGTCTGGGCTCAAATCTCGATTCCTGCCCTTACTTAGGTTACTTGAATTTTCTTTGCCTTACCTGCAAAATGAAGATAATAATAGTATGTATGTCATAGAGTTGTTTTATAGAGTTTTATATGTGAGTTTTAATATAGGTAAGTCTTAATATATGTAATGAGTTTTAATGTATGTAAGGCAATTCCAGGTACCTAACAATTGTATTATATGCAATTTTATATTCTTGCTATATGAGACAATGCTACAAATTTTATTTTATTTTATTTTTTGAGACAGGGTCTCCCTTTCTCACCCAGGCTGGAGTGCTGTGGCATGATTTCAGCTCACTGCAACCTCAACCTCCTGAGCTGAAGCGATCTTCCCACCTTTGCCTCCCAAGTAGCTGGGACTACAGCCCTGCACCACCATGCCTGGCTAATTTTTTGTACTTTTTGTAGAGATGGGGTTTTGCCATGTTGCCCAGGCTGGTCTCAAACTCCTGAGCTCAAGCTGTTCACCTGCCTCGGCTTCCCAAAGTGCTAGCATTACAGGCATGAGCCATTGCACTTGACCTATAATTTTTTTTTTCAACTATCAAACTTAGTTTAGAAGACTCAAGAGAAGAAGGAAAGTCAATTGTATTTACCCATGTTTTGCTTACTCTTTTCTTTTTTCCTTCCTGGTATTTCATGATTCCTACTTTTATCATTTGATTTCTGTTTAGAGAACTTCTTTAGTCATTTTCTTTTGTTAAGGATAGGTCTGCTAGCAACAAATTCTCTTAGTTTTCCTTCATCTGAGAATCCCTTCACTCTTGAAGGATATTTTCACTGAATATAAGATTCTGCTTTCAGAAGTATTTTATTTCAACATTTGAAAAATGTTATACCACTTGCTTCTGGTCTTCACGAGTTCTAATGAGGAATCAACTATCTTGGATTTTTTTTTCCTCTAAAGGTAAAGTGTGATTTCTTTAGTTGCTTTGAATATTTTTCCTTTGTTTTTAACTTTTCAGGAAATTTTGTCTATAATTTGTCTTGATATGGATTTCTATTTATTTATTTATTTATTTACTTATTTATTTATTTAGAGACAGAGTCTCGCTCTGTCGCCCAGGCTGGAGTGCAGTGGCACGATCTCGGCTCGCTGCAAGTTCCGCCTCCCGGGTTCACCCCATTCTCCTGCTTCAGCCTCCCAAGTAGCTGGGACTACAGGCGCCCACCACCACGACTGGCTATTTTCTTTTTATTTGTATTTTTAGTAGAGATGGGGTTTCACTGTGGTAGGCAGGATGGTCTCGATCTCCTGACCTCGTGATCTGCCCGTCTCAGCCTCCTAAAGTGCTGGGATTACAGGCGTGAGCCACTGCGCCCGGCCTTGATACGGATTTCTTTTCTTTGAGACAGTGTCTTGCTCTGCTGCCCTCGCTGGAGTGCAGTGGCACAGTTACTGCTCACTGCAGCCTCTACCTCCTGGGCTCAAGTGATCCTCCCACCTCAGCCCCGTAAGTAGCTGGGACCACAGGGGCACGTCACCTCGCTTGGCTGATTTTTCTTTTATTTTTCGTAGAGGCGGAGTCGTTGTGTTGCCCTGGCTGGTCTTGCACTCCTGGGCTCAAGCGATTCTCCTGCCTCTGTCTTTCAGTCTCTCAAAATTCTGGGATTATGTGTGTGAGCCACTGCGCCTTGTCTTGACATGGATTTCTTTTTTTTACTCTGTTTGGGATTTGCTCACCTTCTTAAATCTACAAATTTGTGTCTTTTGCCAAATTTGGAAATTTTTAGCTATTATGCCTATAAGTACTTTTTCAGCCTCACCTTTTTCCTCCTCTTCTCTGGGACTGTTATCAGGCAAATATTATATATATATATATTTTTTTTAACAGTCCCACAAATCTCTGAGGCTCTGTTCACTTTTTTTTTTTCAGTCTATTTTGTCTGTTGTTCAGTTTGGGTAATTTCTATTGTACTGTTTTCAAGTTCACTGATTCTTTCCTCTGTCACCTACATTCTAATGTTGTACCCATACATTGAGTTTTTTGTTTTGGTTATTGTATTTTTCAGTTCTAATATTTCTACCTGATGGTTCTTTATGTCTTTCATATCTTTGCTGAGATTTTCTGTTTATTTGCTGAGACTCTCAATTCTTTTATTTGCTCCAAGTGCATTTGTAGTTACTTGCTGAAGTATTTTTATGATGGTATTTTCAATTTTTTGTGAAATAATCCTATCATGTCATCTTGGTGTTGGTATGTATTAGGCATTTTTTGCTTTCATTTAATTTGAGTTTTTTCTGCTGTCTGGCATGTTGTGTTTGGCGGTAGTGAAGCTATTATTATATACGCTTTCTGTCTTGCAAGGTTACCCCTTTCCTGGTACTTTAACTAGAGAGAGTAGGTTTTTTGGGGTTTTTTTTTTTTTTGGTAGGCACCCTTTGGCATTTTCTGGTTTTCAGTTTCTTCAACTGCAAACTGGGGATACATGAAGCAATAGCAAAACAAAGGGAACACACCACCACTTGTGTTTTTCCTTGGGTCTTAAGGTGTCTAGCTAGTCTGTCTTCTTTTCTCCATTTCTCAGAGAATAGAGAAAAGGTTGGGTGTAGTGCCTCATACCTGTAATCTCAGCACTTTGGGAAGCTGAGGCAGGAGGATCGCTTGAGCTTAAGAATTTGAGACCAGCCTGGGCAATACAGTGAGACCCTGTCTCTACACAAAATATTAATAAAAGAGTTCTCTTATGTTTGTTTAATAGAAAACATCCAGGGCTTTTCAATTGTACTTAGCAGGAGAAATAGAGAAAAGTATAACTACTTTAGTTTCCAGTAGTGAAAGTCCATTGGCTCTAATTTCTTTCTTTTTTTTTTTTTTTTGAGACAGAGTCTTGCTCTGTCACCCAGGCTGGAGTGCAGTGGCACACGATCTTGGCACGCTGCAACCTCTGCCCCCCAGGTTCAAGCAATTCTCCCTGCCTCAGTCTCCTAGGTAGCTGGGATTATGGGCTCCTGCCATCACGCTCAGCTAATTTTCATAGTTTTTTAGTAGAGATGGGGTTTTGCAATGTTGGGCAGGCTGGTCTTGAACTCCTGACCTCAGGTGATCCATCCACCTTGGCCTCCCGAAGTGGTGGGATTACAGGCATGAACCACTGTGCCTGGCCCATTGACTCTATTTTGATAATTATTTTCTTTATGCCTTCTTGAAAGATAATAGCTATCTTTGACCTACTACTTGCCAACATGTATATGTGAAGATAGTTTCGTCTATTGTCTGCTTGAGAATGTATTGAGCCCATTTCTAGCTGAAAGGTAGGTAGATATACTTAGTTCCCAGCATAAATTCTAATAATTAATATTTATAGGCATTTACCAAGTTGATTCTTCTAGCTAAACAAGGATAGTATCACTTCTTAGCCCCAAGTCTGATTCTTTGGCAGTCTGAGTTAAGGGGGCATAGATTGGTCTCCTAAAATAAACTTTTAAAGGCTTTCCTAGTGTGTTTTCCTTACTTTGTAAAATTATGAAATCATTCTACCTAGGATGCAGTATATGAATTCTGATCCTCATGTACTCTTTGGCTACTCTGTCTTTTTATTTTTGGGGACTTGGAGGATATAAAAAGATGTTGAGGAGTCAGAGGAGGAGAAGTATTAAGTATTATGGCTGTCTCACATCACCTTCCATTAAGTTGCGAAATGATCAATTTTTTTTCTTCTGATTGAATGTAAGCATGTCACTCCAAGCCAAAGGGGTAGAGAATGGGTGAAAAAGACAATTCTGTAGCCTTCAACTAGCCATCTTCATTTTCAGAGTGATGCATGGATCAGCCATTGCCTGCTTTGCTCATTTCAGCTCCATTGCTTTAATAGTTAAAGGAAATTCTTTCCAGATTTAGACAATAGTTAGTCAGTTTTTAGCATTGCTGTTTTTAATCTCTTTTTCTGGGTCCGTATAGGTATTTTAGGATAAGGGAGCGGCAGCCAGCCAGATGCCATTTAAAACTAGAATCTCCCATAAGCTAAACTAATCTTAAGGGAAATTTAAAAGTGAGTCTAAGTGAAACCAAGTTTTTTCAAAATTGAATTGAACAATTAAGTTGCTAAAATAATCTCTTCATTTAAAAATCAATGACATACAAAAATAATTTTATTGTTTGAGTTTTTAAACTTTTTCAAATCTGTGAATCAAACTCCTCTTGGTGCTTGAATAGGTGCCATCTGCTGAGTTGTAACTGAGCCAGTTCTTGCATTTGGGCCTAAATTTAATATTTAATTCTGATAGATGAAACATGCATCTTTAAAAGCAGTGAACCATTTGTAGATTTTTAGTTTAATGCTTTCCTAAAACGTCGATTTACTTCTTAGTAGTAACTTACATAGATAAACTTCTTAAATACACAGATGCTTCTCAACTTATGATGAGGTTACATCCTGATAAACCTATCATAGGTTGACTTATGGTGGTTTGACTCATTGTTTTTAAAATTTATGATGGTGCAAAAGCAATACACATTTAGCAGAAACTGTACTTCAAGTACCCATACAATCATTCTGTTTTTCACTTTCAGTATAACATTCAATAAATTACATGAGATATTTAATAATTCATTATAAAAAAGGCTTTGTGTTAGATGATTTTGCACAAATGTAGGCTAATGTCAGTGTTCTGAGCATGTTTAAGAGAGGCTAGGCTAGGCTATGATGTTTAGTAGGTTAGGTGTATTAAGTGCATTTTTGATTTTCAGTATTTTCAGCTTATTGGGATGTAACCCCATTGTAAGTTGAGGATCGTCTGTACTTGCTTATACATAACCTATCCTAGGTATCAGTTAGCTATTATTTTTTTAAATAATTTATATGATTGGAACAATAACCAGAAGCTTAAAACAGTTGAATCTATAACTCTACTGGGTGGTTTCTCCTGACTTGGACTGGGTTTGGCAAAGCTCACTCATGTTTCTCCGGTCGGCTGTGAATTGGCTAGGTGACTTTGCTGATCTTGACTACAGTTAATTATTTGTCTGGAGCTTTGTCTGGGACACTAGACTGACTCGCCTCTGTTCCATGTGTCTCATCCTCCAGCAGGCTAGCCCGGGCATGTTCTTGTGATGCAGACAGTGGAGAGCAGGTAAGAAAGAGAGAGAGTGAATAAGAGAGTACAAGTGAACACAGAAAATGCACCATACACCTTGAGGCCTAGGCTTGGAACTGACAAAATGCCACTTCCTTCATATTTTATTGGCTAAGTAGGTTGCAAGGGTTCATGAAATAGACCCCATCTCTTAATGGGATGAACTGCAAAGAACATTTGAAAGGTTGCAGATACACAGAGGGGTGAATAATTATAGTCATTTCTACAATCAGCACAGTATTTTAGGAAAGGATGAAATGGGACTACAACCCTATTTTATGCCTCTAGACCAGATTTATTTTTATTGCACTAGCTTTTCTTCCTACTTACCTATACCATGAGTCTGAATGTTTCTGAGGAAAATAAAAAGCATTTATGTTTTCAGCATAGATAATCTATATTGAAATGTTATCAATATAGAGAATCTTTTGAAAGTTAAGAAGGATTTTTTTACATTGCTTTACCCGTTTATGTCTTTTGACTGTAAGTCTCAGGAAACTAGAGTGATAATATTAGGGTTATATAACCCTAGTTATCAGGGTTTTAAGTTCACTTCACACCTTATATTTTAAAAAAAAATCATTAGTATTTGTGACAGATTCTTTTCAGAAATCAAGTTATAGGATAAGATATAAAACTTCAGGGTGTGTTTTTTCTCACATTGAAATTTTTATCATAGCCCACTCACCCCTTGTTATTGCCCTTGCCTTTGTGGACCTGGAGATGGGTGAAAAAGATAAAATTGTTATTGAGTTGTAGCAGCTTCAAGCTGTCCTGTTTGTTTGTCCCCAGATCTTTCTATGCCAGTTCCAAATTCCCTCTTGCCAAAATTAGGTTTGGAAAAATAACATATTTCGTATATGACATATGTTTGAAATTAGCAGGAAATGCAGCCAAGATTTGGAAATTAACAAGGAAAAAGTTATTTCTGAAAACAGTTGGGAGCCAAAGAAGAGTGTTTGGCTTAAAACATTAGGGCATTTCATTGTTTCGTAAATTAAATAATTCAAAAAAATTCAAGAAGGAACAACACAGCATTTTCTTCAATATATGTGAATAGTTCTTATTTAGAAACCTTTTAGTCAGAAATGAAATGAGGAATCTAAATGTACCATCTACAGGATATATAATCTTCTAATATCTAGAAAATCTAATTCTTTATGAATTTTTTGGAAATTAAGTCACATACTTCTGTTTGCCCATATGTGAAAAAGAGATTTACTATTGATCTGCTACTTATAAGATAAAACAGGAATAGTTGAGGGGACCCAGAACAAGAATCAGATCTTCCCTTTCTATTATGAAGGACTATTTGGATGTGACTTCTTGATAAACACATTATCATTTCTGTATTAAATGTTGAATTGTCTCCTCTAGCAATTTATGTCTTTGAATTAATTTAATTCAAGGTAAGGAACATTTACTAGGCATTGTCTGTACAGGGGAGTAAGATAGTAATGAGGCATATAGATTGATAAACTGTGGTACTTAACCACAGGAGACTTAAAGTATAATTGAAGAGCATAGGATTATTTAATGCGAGGTATTGTTCTTGTCAGGGCCCCATTTATAGAAACGTGCATTCCTTGAGAGTCCTAGATCGATTTATACAGGCCTGTCTGGACTAAGAATCTCAGAGTTGTTGATTTCATGATTCCTGTCTGAATTCATGAAAATTATACATTTTGAATACACTTTTATAAATCAGAGAAAAACCTGTTTTGCTATTACAGTGTTTTGCAATGTCCTCCTAGTTTGTTTCTTTGCATGATTATAAGATGGGACATTATCAAAGAGGTGTCAGCCTGGCACTATGACCTTTGCCCCTAAAATAGAGATGTTTGTTGTGAGAAGTTACCTCCTATATCTTATTAGTTCTCAGCATTCTGTGTCATTGAGATGGGATCCAACATTAATAGATCAGACAAATCATTAGAATTATGTAGATATTAAGTGTCAACTAGAGGAATAATAAGTTGGTCTCAGTCAACAAGATTTCAGAGCATGTTGATAGAGAAGGAAATTCAAGATACTAAATACCTTAATATTGTCTAATTCTGGAGCACAATGTAGAAGAAATACTGACCGCTTGGCTTTGCCTGACACATTAGAAAGTGAGTACTCCCTGTTTTTATTGATGATTCCATCAGCAAGAAGCAGTGACTGGGATTCACAGACTGGATTAACTAGTTACCGTTGTTTGACATTCATCAGGCCCCTTAACTCTCTAATTTCTTTTATCTGTAAAATAGAGCTAATAAAAATAACCCTCAGAATTCCTCTGAGGACTAAATGAGAAAATACATTAAAACTTGTTGGCCAGGTGTGGTGGCTCATGCCTGTAATCCCAGCACTTTGGGAGGCCAAGGTGTGCGGATCACAAGGTCAGGAGTTCGAGACCAGCCTGGCCCACATGGTGAAACCTCATCTCTACTAAAAAAATACAAAAAAATTTAGCTGGGCATTGTGGCGTGCACCTGGAATCCCAGCTACTCAGGAGTCTGAGGCGGGAGAATTACTTGAACCCAGGAGGCAGCGGTTGCAGTGAGCCGAGCTTGCAGCACTGCACTCCAGCCTGGGTGACAAAGCAAGACTCCATCTCAAAAAAAAAAAAAAAAAAAAAAAAACCCAACAAAACAACAACAAAAACCCCATGTCTTTAAATATACAGCATTATAGATACGTCAGTTGTTTTTATAGTTCAAGGAATAACTAGAGCCATTTTGCAAAAAGTTGAAGAGCCCGAAGGCTGAAGGCCTAACTTAGCCAGTGTTTCCTCTGGAATGGCTATGTGCAATGTACCTTGTGCTCATAAATACTCCGACTCTCAAAGAGCTTGCTGTCTTATAGGAAAGTTACTAGAATAATATGAATATGTGAAACTTCATATTGAAAGTGACAAATGGCATGAGGAAATTACCAGCAAAGATTTCAAGAGTACAGAAAATCCAGGGATCACTCTTTGCTGAGGCCATTTTTGAAAGGCTTCTTTGTCAGGCAAAACTTTGTTAGACAATTTAAGGTGAGTCTCAAAGGACAAGGTGGATTTCAACAGGTGAAGATAGTAAGGGGAAGTAGAAGGGCATTCCATACATGGGGATGGATGTGAATAGGGCTTAGTAGATGAAGGTGGTGAGTGCAGGCTCTTTTATAGGTCAAAAGAAAGACAGCTAGAGTTTGTGATGGTAGCAATCCTGAGATCCCTTGTTTGGGGAATCTAGGAATGGAGTATAGGTAGGAGGGAAGGAAAGAATGAAGTTTTGAAAAAAGAGGCAAAATGGAATAAGAAGTGAGAGGAGAGGGGGGACCAAGAACGTGGGTAAGGAGTATCAAAGAATGAAACAAACCTCAAAGGAAATTTAAGAGATAAAGCTGAGTGTATTTGTTTGTCAGGCAGGGAACACATACTAGTCAAGAAACTCACTGAGTGGACATGGAGTGGGAAATGTGTTGTGAAGGGGGTCTCATGATGGCTGTGTTGATTAAAAATTGAAAACTAGTACTCTGGGTAGAATAGAAGAATTCTTTGGTCTGTGTATGACTAATTCAAATAAATCCTGTTATTCATTGGTCAGGAAAGAGTCTTTCATTAGTCTAGAAGGGTCTGGCATCTCAGGGTCATTCAGAGTTCATGGTCATTTATCAGCTTCAGTTCCTTGGAATCAGTTGTGATAAAACACAATGTTCAATTTTATATCACTTAGGCAAGTGTTTCTGTAAGCAGAAAATTTTCTTTGACCTAGTTGGCCAGAGAAAAGATGAGTGAGACAACTTGATATGGAGAGAAACAAGATTTTTGGCTTGTCCTTTTTGCCTTCTCTTGCCTGATGATACATCTACTTCAATTCTGCACCATTATCTGAGTGGCCATTATTAAATTCTATACTCCATGCATTTAAAAAAAACATATTTATTGAGATATAATTAATGTACCATTCAATTCACCAATTTAATGTGTAGAATTCAGTTGTTTTAGTATATTCGCAGATATGTGAAACCAACAACAGTCAATTTTAGAACATTTCATCACCTCAAAAACCCCATGCCCTTTAGCTATCATCCTCTAATCTCATTAACCCCCTTACCCCCCAGACCTAAGTAGCCATGAACTTTCTTTTTTTGACTGCCGCCTAATCTGGAGTGCAGTGGCGTGATCTTGGCTCACTGCAACCTCTGGTGCCCGAGTTCAAGTGATTTTCCTGCCTCAGTCTCCTGAATAGCTGGGATTACAGGTGTGCACCACCACGCTTGGCTAACGTTTGTATTTTTAGTAGAGAAGGGGTTTCACCATGTTGGCCAGGCTGGTCTCAAACTCCTGACCTCAGGTGATCCACTCACCTAGGCCTTCCAAAGTGCTGGGATTACAAGTGTGAGCCACCATGCCTAGTCTCTACTTTCTATCTCTATAGATCTCTCTGTTCTGGACTTTCATATTATTATATGGAATTACAGAATATCAGATCTTTTGTGACTAGTTTCTTTTACTTAGCATAATGTTTTCAAGGTTTATCCATGTTGTAGCATGTATCAGTACTTTACATGGCCAAATAATATTCTATTGTCTAAATATACTGAATTTTATATACTCAGATATTTCAGTTTTTTCCACCTTTTAGGCATTACGAATAATGCTGCTATAAAAATTTGTGTACGAGTTTATACGTGAACATATTTTTTAAAAGTCTTGGTTATATACCTAGAAGTGGAATTGCTGGGTCATGTAATAGTTATGTGATAACTATGTAATTATGTGAGGACATGGCAGGCTGTTTTCCAAAGTGATTGTGCCATTTTTCATTCCTACCAGCAGGGTACGGAGCTTCCAACTTCTCTAATTCTTGACAACACTTGTTATTATCTGACTTTTTGATTCTAGCCATCCTGGTGGGCATGAAGTAGTATCTCATTGTGGTTTTGATTTGCATTTCCCTGATGGTTAATGATGTTGAGTGTCTTTTCATGTGCTTATTCATCATTTGAATATCTTCCTTGGAGGAATGTTTATTCTCATCCTTTGCTCATTTTTAAGTTGAGTTTTTTTATTACTGAATTCTAAATAGTTTTTTATGTATTTTGTTACATATATATTTTTATGAGATATGTGATTTTGCAAGTACAACTGACTCTCATTATTTGTGGATTCCATATTTGCAAATTTACCTACTCACTAAATGTATTTGTAATTTTCAAATCAGTACTGGTGGCAGTTTTGTGGCCATTCAAGGACATGTAGATGGTGCAGATTGGCAAAAAGTTTGAGTCATCTGTTAAGTTTTCAGCGAGGTGGAACAAGTCAATGCTCTACCTTCTTATTCCCAGCATGCTTCCTGTAAACAAATTTCCCCTTTTCAATCTATTTAGTGTTATATGTTTTCATATTTTTGTGGGCTTCATTGTTCATTTTGCTGTTTAAAATAGCTCTCAAGTGGAGCACAAAAGTGCTGTCTAGTGTTCCAAAGCACATGGAGGCTGTGATGTTCCTTTTGGAGAAAATACATGTGTTAGATAAGCTTCATTTGGGTGTTAGCTATAGTGCTGCTGGCCATGGGTTCAATGTTAATGAATCGACAATATATATTCAATAAAGTGTCTTTAAACAGAAACACACATGAAACAAGGTAATATGTGTGGATTGGTTGAACAAAAATGTTGTGACCAGATGCACACAGGAACCTAATCCTTTTTTTCCCCTAAGGGAAACAATTCAGTATTTGATGAGTCAGTGTTTGCAATGACTTTATAGAACATAATTACTGTGAAAAATGAGAATCAACTGTACTTTATCCTGTTATGTGGGTTGCCTTTTCACTTTCCTGATGGTGTGCTTTACAGCACAGAAGTTTTAAATTGTTATGAAGTCCATTTTATTTAGTTTTTCTTTTGTTGTTCAAGTTTTTGGTGTTCTGAGAATCCTTTGCTAAATCAAGGTTGTAAAAATTTACCCCTATCTTTTCATCTAATAGTTTTATAGTTTTAACTCTGACATTATTTGAACCATTTTGAGTTAATTTTTAAATATGGTGTGAAGTAAGGGCTCAACTTCATTCTTTTGCATGTGGCTATCCAGTTGTTTTAGTACCACAGGGAAAAAAACTATTGAAAAGACTGTCCTTTCCTGATTGAATGGTCTTGGTACTCTTGTTGAAAATCAGTTGACCATAAATGTAAAGCTTTATTTCTGTACTTTCAGTTCTATTCCATTGATCTATATGTCTGTTCTTATGCCAGTGCCAGAGTGTCTTGATTACAGTTCCTTTGTTAGTAAGTTTTGAAACCGGGAAGCAAGAGTTCTCCTACTTGGTTCTTCTTTTTAGTTTTGGCTATTCTAGCCCCTTGCAATTGCAGATGAATTTTAGAATCAATTTGTCAATTTCCGTCAGCTGAGATTCTGATGAGATTGCATTGAATCTATACATTTAGTGAATATTGCCATCTTAAAAATGTGAAGTCTTCTGATTCATGAATGTGATATTTTTTCTTATTATTTAGATCTTCTTTAATTTGTTTTAGCAATGTTATATAGTTTTTGGAGTGTACATTTTATACTTATTTTCTTAAACGTGTTTGTAAATATTTTATTCTTTTTGATGTTATTGTAAATGGAATTTAATTATTCATTCAAACATGCTCTGTTGTTTGGGCATGTTTGAGCATACCTCTAGGCCCTCATAAATTCTGTTCCTTCTGCCTAGAAAGTCTTCCCGCTCCAAGTCTCATCGTTGATTTTTTTTTTTTATTATTGAATTCTTACACACTTTTGATGAGAATGTAAACTGGTATATCCACTATGGAAAACAGTATGGAGATTCCTCAAAAAATTAAAAATAGAACTACCAGCCATCCCACTTGTGGGTATATATCCAAAGAGAATGAAATTAGTATCTCCAAGAAATTTCTGCACTCCCATGTTCATTGTAGCATTACTCACAATAGCCAAAATATAGAAGCACCCTGAGTGTCCATTGATGGATGAGTGGATAAAGAAAATGTAACCACACACACATACACACACACGCGCGTGCACTCACAAACACACACACACATAAACACCAGAATATTATCCAGCCTTAAAAAAAGAAGGAAATCCTGTCAATTTTGACAACATGGATGAACCTGGAAGGCATTATGCTAAGTGAAATAGCATAACCTCACTTGTATCTGGAATCTTAAAAAGTTGAGCTCAAAGGAACAGAGTAGAATGGTGGTTACCAGGGACTGGAAGGTGGGGGAAATGGGGAGATGTTGGTCAAAGGGTGAAAAGTTTATACAGGATGATTAAGTTACGGAGATCTAATGTAAAGAATGGTGACTATACTTATAGATATGTTAATTAGCTCTATTGTAATCATCTCACAATGTATACATATATCAAAACGTTATGTTGTACATCTTAAATATATACAAATGTTTTTGACAGTTTTACCTCAATAAAGCTGGAGAAAAAAGGCTCAATTTTTCCTCTATAAAGCATTTTATGGTTGCTTTTGCAACTTTCCTAAAAACAAGGAGACAAACAAACAAATAAATAAAAGAGGAATTAGGAGTTGATAACAGTTTCCTTTATCAAATTTCTCATTAAGGTAGCCTAACTCAGTGATTAAGAGCCTGGATGTTTTAATTGGACAGTTCTGGGTCTAAATCCCCGTTCTACCACCACCTTTGACATGACTTTTGATTTTGAGCAAGTTAGTTGACTTCTCTCAATTTCAATTTTATTATCATACAGTGAGGGCAAGGTGTGTAACTTTTTGCATCAAATTTCTTATTTCATGGGCTTTTTGAGATTATATTTGTTAATATGAGTAAAGCGCTTAGAAGAGTTCTAGACCCATAGTAATGTGTTATTATTTTTATCTACCCAGTTTTAAAATCCATGCTATTTTCACCAATCTATACTGCTCATATAAGCTGTGCTTGATAAATATTTGTTACTGGGAAAACTATAGTGATGGTGGTGGTGACAGTTAGGGGGGCATCTGTTTCAGCTGGAACTCAGTCCTGAAGGGAAACATCAAATGCCTCTCTTTTCTAATGAAAGTATCAGGATAAGATCCAATTACTTGATCATAAGCCAAATGTCAAGCTTTTCCATCCGTCCTCTGAGAGCTGCCTTATTGGAAATGACTGCCCTTTTATTAAATACACTTTTATGCTACAATTTCTTGATTTAAAAAAATTGTTAACTGTACTGAGAATTTGAATGGCTATTACAAGTCAGTAAAATCTGCAGACCATAAATGCTTTAAGGTCTAGTCCTGAGTATTATTCACTTTCTATGAATACTTTAGCACCTAGTAGTATCATGGACACAATGAGATTAAAATGTGTGAGGATGATTTAAGTAAAGAGCTCTAAATATAAAATTCTTAGAATATTCTCAAGAGCACATGATTAGAGAGTACATAGGGACCTGGAAAATATACCTTTTCATAAAGGAAATCAAATTTCTTTCATGATTTTAATAATAATTTCATTTTTCAATAAACCTAAGACCCCAGAAGATGTTCTATGTCCCTGTTCAAATGAGCAAGTTGCTGCAGAAATTACAACTGATTATGCTCATTTATAAAATGTACTTGATTTACACTGACCATGTATGATTTATACCAAGAGCTATCGAAAATGACTTTGTCTCTTCTTTGGACAGAAAACCCTAAGAATGTGCCAAAATGGGTCTTATTATTATGTGCTACAACTGTTGTGGAAAACTTACTGTAGAAATGATCTAAAATAACATTGACATTGGAACCAAATTCAAAATATTATCTCCCGTGTATTCACAAATCCAATAAATAAATTTAGGTAAACATTTGTCCACTATTTTTTTAAACCAGGATACTAATATTATACCTCTATGGTTGGCTAGAGTCCTGTGGATTGTAGAAGATGGATTATATTCAGGCAAACCAGTTGAGACTATATATTTCTAGAGTATTATATCACTGGGAGCTTGAATCTTGTGAGTGCTATAAGCAATGTAAGTATCTTTTCCACCTTTGAGATGCATTCATTTCCTCCCCTGGTACTCACTTCCACTCATGTACACATCTGCCAATTTAGGTCTTTATACTTCTTTCTCACAAAATGTTCTGATACACCGGGACATCATATCTTGTGACATTTTGTCTGTTCTTTTTTGTCCAAAAGGTCATTTTGTAATGATCAGATTAGGTCAGTTTTCAAGACAAATGTTTATGTACCTAATTCCATTTCTCACAGGAGCGTTAAGTGCAGTGAGAACTAGATTGTTCACTTCTGCTTTACAATGATTCTTGTACCCTGGAACAGTGAGGGAGTTTCTGTGATGCAAATTTCATTCATTCACTCTCATTCATTCATTCAATGATTCTCAAATCAAAAATAGTCATTGTTGCGTACCGTGTTAGGTATTCTACATACCTCTTAATATACACTGATAAATAAGAGAGAAAACCTGTTTTGTTTAGTTGTTTTCCTCTAAGGCTCTGTCTCCCTGCTAGACTATAAATATTACAAAATCAGAGACCATATTTGGTTTGTTCCTTCTCCTATGTCCTGTACCTGATACCATCACTTAATAATTTGTTGATTGAACTATTAGAGGTTTCATGGAGATATGCTAAGGAACTAAAAAAAAAGTTATTCTGTAACTTATTAGGAAGAAGGGCACTTTGGGCCTAAAATGAAAATAATTCTATTTATACTCATCTGTTAAACTCCACAGTTATCTTCAGTAAAAAACAGAAAACGATATTAGACTATCAACTGATTATCAATAATCAACTGATAAAATTCCTCCCTCCATTTTCAGTGAGGCTAGAAAAATTAAAGGGATCAACCAAGTTCCCACAATTGTCATGCAACAGATCTGGGACTTTAATCTGGGCTTTAAGAGTATCAGATCTTAGATCATCTTTCTACACTGTGACATTACGTAAGTATTACCTGAAGGCAGTGATTCTGTGTTTTACACTCAAGGCTTCAGACACCAAGGTGAAATTACATCACCCTAGATAAAGATCTTAACCTTGGAGAGAGTTACTTAAGCAAATCAAGATAATCAAATGAGGCAGATGTTAGTTGGCATCACATTTCAGGAAAAAATAACTTGAGTTGGCTGAGTCCTAAAGCTTATCCTTGTCTCTTGCATGAAAATGTTGCATGAAAATGTGTTGGGGCTTTGACATGTGTGGCAACCAATCCTCAAAAGAGTGAGTCACACCTCCTCCTACTCTGCAACTGTCAGTGCTGGCTTCCGGCAAAAGGTTGGAAACACTGCAGTCACGTGGCTTGGCTTGCTGGGAGAGAAGAGGCCATGAGCCAGGAGAAGGCAGCACTAGAGGAAAGTCAGGATGAATATGGGACAAAATGAGTGTAAAAATGGAGCCCCCAGAGAAGGGGTCTGAGCATTGGATATAGAATCTAAAACGGAATGAGACTAATCTGGAGCATTTTATGAGATCCACCAGCTTCAGTTCCTGCAAAGAGGAAAGAGAGATACAATTTTCAAGATGCTGAGATACAGGATTTCTGAGTGGGTTACATTATAAAGGCTGATAAGGGAGACCAATAAGGGAGAATGGGTCAGGCAAACAGGCTCCACACTCCTTGAGAAACAAGGTAGAGCTTCTCTTAGGGAATAGCGCTTAGGATACGCTTTCATTGGAGGGTACCTTGGGAATTCCTGGCTATCCCTCTGCCAGCCAGAGGCAGTTAATTCATTTTAGTCTTGCTGTGGGGCATACTGTTAGGCTACTGCTGCCAGGTTTCTTATTGGTTCTAGAGTAGGGTTGTGGCAGGGATATTCATGCCAAACAGCTGAGATAGGGCTGGGGTATTATAGGAACTGACTGTAGCTCAAATAAGAATCTTGGAATATTTTGGAGTGAGGGAGGCTTCCATGACTCCGATTTATGAGATCCTCTGAGTTGTGATCTTCAAGGAAGGTAAGAGTTTTTGAAAATATAAAAGCTGTGTGCAAAGAAAGTTTATACACACACACGCACACACACGCACACACACACACACATAGGAGCAATTAGTAATAGCAGGTTAATAATTGACATGAAGTATGGGTGGGGCGAATGGAACAGGAGTAAACAACCAAAAGTCAGCCACTATTCACATGCAGAGTAAACTGAGTTCTGACTCAGGCAGGGGCATGTATTTCTGAGAAGAAGTGGTACATACATATGACTTCTCATATGGAGGAGGAGCCAGAATTATGAGACCAGACACATAATGTAAAAGTAATAATTCATCTCATTTGTGTAGACTTTTAGTGTTTGAAGTTGCTTTCAAATGCTTTTTTTGTTTTTCCTTGTACAAAACATGTGAACAGGTATTATTTTATTCTTATTTCACAGATGAGGACATTGAGCCTCAAAGTCTCATATAATTGCCCAAAGTCATGCAAATACTGAATCAGCGACTAATCTCAGATCTTCTGATCCCCAATTCTGACTTTTTCTTCCTAGATTATATGGCTTGATTCCCGTGAAGTGTGTGCATTGCTCTAGATGATCTTGGTGACGTCCATGGCTCTCTTGGTCACCACTGTGTCCACAGTGTCTAGTCTGATGCCCCTGGCATGCAGTACACACTCAGTAAATATATTTAAGGGAAGAGTAAACAAAAAATGGATTAATAAAAATAGATGATGTTTAGTGATGACGTGAATTTTATAATGATGTATTAGACATTTACCCTAGTAAACTCCACTCCTAGATATAGTGCCTTTTCACCTACACCAGTGTTGACTACTTGACCCTCTCCTTCTCAATTACAATGAGAAAGATAACACAAGGAGGGGTACGGGAAATTAATTCAGAGTTCAACTAATAACTGCGTAAAATTTTGGATGAAACACTACTCCATATTAAGTCAGATCATGGATCAACATCATCCATCCTACATTAAATACTGCTGGTATAGCGCACCTACCCAGCCCATAATATTTTTGTTGTTTTCCTCTTGCCCTCATCCTCTTTCCCAGTGAAATAGAGTGTGATAGCTTTTACTAATGCCTTTCCCCTGCTTGTTTGTACTGAGTATTCCTTAATATTATTGTATAATAATATGTATGTTTTTGGCATTTTAAAAGTTGTTCTAACAGCATTGAAATCTTCTTGGGAAAAGGCAGGCTCTTTCATACTTTTTCCATTTCTCCCATGATGCTGAGTGCGTTGCTAAGTATTTAATTGACACTTAATAAGTACTTGCTGATGGAGTAATTTTCTGAAAAGAAAGTCATTATTCTCCTTAATTTTGCTCTTGTCTGACACTGCATAGTAAAAGTTGTACATGTCATACAAGTATGCAAGTATGACTTTGCTTGTCATGGAAAAAATCTGGTTTTGGTATCAGACACTATTAGGTTTTAATCCTTGCCCAGCACGTGAGACTTTTGGTAAGTTTTATAATGCTTGATGCCTCAGCATTATCATCTCTGAATGAGAATAAATGATTTTTATCTCATAAGGTTATCAGAATTATCTGAGCTAAGAACTCTCTATAATGCTATATAACATATAGCAGGCAATTCCTCTTCCTTCTGTCTCTTTAAATAATATTCTATGGGAAAGGCCAGTTTTAACCTTAGCTCCCACATTTATAAGATGTATAATTCTGGACAAATGACTCAACCTCTCCAAATTCAGATTTCTGCAAAATGAGATGAATAGAAAGGATCAAACATAATGAGAATCAATTTTGTGAACTATAAGTTTGTATACAAATGAAAGCTATTTATTGCCATCCACGGCTTCATTGACCATGATAAGGCACTAAGAAAGGAGACTGTGTTTTTAATTTTCTTTCTTTATGCAGTAGAAGAAACTTGCCCAGTGACTTAAAGGTTGTCCAAACTAACCTAATTTTAGGACACCTGGCCTCATAGTAGAGTATTATCTTTTATCTCTTGACCACAGCAGTCTAATTATGACGGAATACTAGTTGTTATATACATTATTCAATAGAAACGTTAAATATAATTTTCTTCAGTTTGCAGCTAATGCCAGCCTTTATTTGCTGTTAGATATACTATCAATCTATTGATATCATTCTAGAACCACTTTTTCTCTCCTCACCATATTTTCTAAAAATGACTTTTTATAGTTGATCATAGTAATAGACACATTATAAAAGCTAATAGACGTCAAACACATTATCAGACACATGCATTTGTAAGCTTTAACTTCAGGAATGGAATGAGCAACACTCAGAACAGTCACAGCAAACATGGGAAGAAGGTCAATACACAATACACCTTTCTTAAGGCATTACAGGTAAGGCTGGTTGATGATGCAAATGCAAGGTTAGTGTTAGGATGAACTCCCTTTCTGAACTACAGTGGCAACGTGACTATTTGGCTTCCATTCATTGAACTTCCAGAACCTCCTTAGTAAGATTTATCTTTTCACATGGGAGCATTAATCAAGACAAATTCCATCACAACTGTTGTCACACATTTCTTGCCATGTGCTATGTAGTTAGTTTACCCGGAGCCTACTTCAAAGGACTGTAATTTCAGTATTGCATCATTTCAGCATTTCATCTGTCATTCTGGCAATATTTGATGCCTCTTTTATCCTTCAGTTTTTTTCTCCATATGAACTATTAATATACATGAAAATGCATGTGTCTCTCTTAGGCTCTCATTACCATCTTGCCTGCTCTGCTAGTTTTGCATGCATACTGCAGTAAATTCGGGGTGGATGGTCTAAGTAAGTTATGGGAAAGCCAAATGTGATTGGACAGATTCATAAAATGTAGTCAGATCATACACTACTGAATATATATTTCTTTCTTCTTTCTCTAAACCCACACACTAGGCAGCGTGGCTGCATATATACATGGTCTAGGAACAAGTCTTGGCCACACATAAACAAGTTGATGAAGTCCAGGAGTCACATAGCACTTACCAGACATTGAGTTGCAGCTCATGAATCAGCTAGAGTTAACTATAAATAAACGGCCGTGGGCTCATTACTGAACTGGTTATGGGCTTTTCCAGTGATTGGTTTTTAATCTAAAAATAGGGACCAGTGGGCTGTTTCAAATATTTCGTGTCAAGGGAGTAAATGCCCATAATCAGCTGCTTCCTTTTTTTCCTTCTTGAATGAGGACTCATTGTTAATGCATAATGGCTAGGGAGAATGGTTGGCTACAGGATTTCTAGGTGGCAATTTCACCTCAGATGCCACAGACGAAAACCTATGTGACCCTATATTTCTGATTTGTCATCCCTGTGTTCCTGTTAACTAATTTTCTGAAATGAATTTAAAATCGTGTCATAAAATGATTCTCAGCTGATTAGCTGGTTGGTTTACTTTCTGGGCATCCATTGCATTTTTCATTATTCTTAGTTTCTTCTTTCTTGTGCAGTGTTATTTGTGAGAACTCTTTTGGTTGCAAGGGAACAGAAATACAATTTGAATTGGTTTAAGCAAAAAGATAACTGATTGACTTACATGCTTCCTGACCTTATGGTGCTTCAACCAAGAACAGGGTTTTGAAGAGCAGACATGTGACCTTTCTTTCTTGTTACAAAGGAGAATTTTACTTATTCGTCTTGAAATTTCCCTTTTCTAGACTCTGCCAGGTCTTCTGATGGGTTCTCCAGAGCTTTTATCCCAGAATACCCAGGGTGTCTAAGCCCTTCATATGAGAGCTTTCAGCCAGAAAAAACAGATGGCAGTGGGAGAAAGATTTTCCTTGCTTCCTTCTGTGGGAGGAAACGAACCATCCTTCCATGTTATATCAAAGGCCTTGTTGGGCTTAAATCAGTTAAGCTTATTAGGCATGGTCTGCAAGGGACTAAAATGTGGTACTTCTCTCCCGCCCCTGCCTTTACAAAAAATGACATAATCAGAATTCTAAAGGATGTGCTAGTTCTGTAAGACTGTTGTTACACTTGATTTTACACCTCTCAGAATTGTGTTTCCCGCTTACTTTGTTTCCAGGACAATTCTAAAACCCCCTGATATATATCATTTGATGAAAACAGTAATTTTGGTGACTGATATATATTTATACTCCCCATTACCCTCTTTTTCTTCCCATATCATTTTCAGATTCTGTCACAATATTATCTGGTTTATGATGACAGATTGACAGATGGAAGACATGCCACATGCTTATCTTCTTTGGGCTCAGCGTCCTTTGCCAGCAAAGAAAAGGCCTTTGCCTCCTTCCTATAGCTACCAGTGTTAAGATATCCCCAACAACTGCCCTCCCGTTGTCTTTTTGGTCAGGGATCACCATCTGTATCCCTAACTTAGGAATCCTTCTAGTATTGACGGCTCTTCATAGAATTATTTTCTATTCACCCTTTAGCCTACAGTTGCTTCAGGTTTGGACTTCTCTATATCAGACACCAGATGGTCTCAGGTGGGATTTGCTTAATTTCCAGTTTCCTTGTGTAACAGGGTCTTTAAATTAATTGAAGTAGGGAATCAGATTTATCTGGGAGATGTCTAATGAGCTGGTGGGGCAGACTGCCAAGAGATTATTTAGATGAACCAATTTGCATGAGAGTTCCCATTTTGTTTGTTTGTTGTCTTGGCTAGAGGAGCCTGGAGAAGTATATACTTGAGATGGGAGTAGGGAATGAGGGAATGAGGATTATAGCACAAGTCTGTTTTTTTCAAATTAACCTCTGGGTCTGGCCACATCAATATTTATTTGTCTGAGCATGTCAAAGAGAAGAGAATATGTGTGAAAGCTGAGGAAACCCTTTTCTTAGAGGTTCTGTGAGATGCATGGGCACATACTTCACTACTTTAATCCTCTTGTGGTAAATGGTGTCAGAAAGTGGGGAAGAAGCACAGCCTTCCCACTTCTGCATAAATGGCATGGCTGTGTCAGAGCATTGAGGTTTCTGGGGAGGATTAGTATTGTTTTTGTCTTAAGGTTTTGCAGGCAGCTTTGCAAGCAACAGGAGGCGACACCTTTCCACAACCATAGACATAGTTATACTGAGCTGCTGCTGTACTGAATTTAATAAATGCCTCATGTTATTTCTCCAGCTGCAGACATCATTGAAAGGGGTTAGAACGGAAAGAGCGTGGTGGAACCAACTTGGTAATAGGGAGGACTGTTCATGAACTCCTGTAAAACACACCTGAGGGACTCCTAGGAATTGCTGTGTAAGACTTGAGATCCTATGTGAACAGTCTGAGCTAATAGTCAGTGAAATAAGGTATTATTTTTAATTGAACTGCAGTTATATTTGATGAGGCCTGTCCAGTTTACTCTTGCAAAGAGTTTGACTTCATGGTTCTCTTAAAGAGATATTTTAAGAATTGATATAAATATCTTGAGGGGAAAGACTTTAAATAAATGTGGAATTACTGTTGTCACCTTATTTCTTAGATAAATTTTGTGATACACCAAAGGCATATATATCTCAAATACATAAATATATATGTGTACACACATATGTATGTATATATGTATATATACATATACATGCATATGTGTATGTGTACATACACATACATAAGTAAATATAGAGTAAAATACATAAGTAAATATACATATGTGTATATATATATAGAGAGAGAAGGATGGAGAAGAAGAATGACAGAGAGACAGTTCATTTTAAAGAATGGTTGACCATAGAATGATGCCAAATGCAGACTATTTTAGTGTACTTTAATCGCTTTATTTACTATTTCTTAGAGACACATAATTTACATAATCACAGATGTTTGGAAATACTGCTATTTACTGAGACTTGCATTGTAGTCAACTTTTTATTTTCCATAAAGGAAATAAGCTATGGGTGCCCCAAGAAATATTCCCTATTTCTCTAATGAGTAGGAATGCTTGGTGAGGTGAATCGATATGTAAGATCTTCACATGACTGGGTTTTGGGTAAGAGGAGCTTATTTTTGCTATTTGCCCACTGAGCTGAGGTAAGGTGATTGTTTCTAACACCTACCCAAATCCTTTCCATTTTTAGTGGAAAACCATTAATAAAAAACTGATGGCATCAGTATACTCCATAGCTTCATTTGCTGTATCGAGTTGAGAATATTTAATTCTACTCACTAGAAGTGCTTGATTCATTTTTCTAAACAAATCTATACTAACCCATCTTGTAGCAGCTCTTTGTAACACATTCTTGGGTTCCCATTTAGTCAGCCTATTAACTAAGTTACATTTGAAGCCTGACTGATGTTGTACAATCTTAGCATGTCGTCTTCATTATTTATTTACTATGGAAGGTCCAAGAGAACATGATACTTTTTCTGTGGTGGCCTGGAGTTTGTGTTTGGACACAGTTAACTTGTTTCTACTTCATTGGCTGTGACTTACGTTTGTGTAATTTTTTTTGGTCAAATATTTTAAAGATTTATATAAACACAGCCAAGACAAAGCCTTCCTTTCTTGAAGGGCATCCTTTAGGAATAGTAATATTTATGCTTTAGCTTATTCTCCTCTCTTCCTTCGTAGTATGCTGACAGCCATGAGAAATGTGTTTTCTTTAGAGGAATCAGATGTCATTCTTCTCAAGTCATCAGAGCCACCTCCTGCAGAACTTTGGCTCCTTTGCTTACCTTGAATTTCCCATTGATATTTCATTTAACCATAACTAGGTCAAGCACAGCTGACTGGGTCTAGACAGGACTTCATTTTTTCCCTTCCTTGGCATAACTACTTTACAAGTTTTCATTAAAGGTTATTTCCAACCCTTCTCTTGTCTCTTAAAGCCTTAAGCCTTCAGATCATATGTATCTTTTAAGAGATGTAAAAACAAATAGGAAGAATAAAAAAAATATACTTAATGAAAAAAGTATATACTTAGTGAAGTTTGAAATCTCTTCAGAGATGGAGAGCTTGACACAAGAAACCAAAACCAGTCTTCCTATATTAAGAGATTTTTGCCCATGATAAAATGTGGCTTCCTGTTTACAAACCTAATCCAAGTTCTTGAAAATTTACTTGGTTATTGAGGGCTCTTGCCAAACTGTTTTTTAGGTAATGTAAGTTCAAGTAGTTAAAAAATACGGTCACAGAAAGTTTTATTTAAATATAGAACTGGAATGTTGAGATATTTTTTGATGAGGCCGGGCACGGTGCCTCATGCCTGTAATCCCACTTTGGGAGGCCAAGGTGGGCGGGTCACCTGAGGTCAGGAGTTCGAGACCAGCCTGTCCAACATGGTGAAACCCTATCTCTACTAAAAATACAAAAATTAGCCAGGCATGGTGGTGCTTGCCTGTAGTCCCAGCTACTCTGGAGGCTGAGGCATGAGAATCACTTGAACCTGGGAGGTGGAGGTTGCAGTGTGCTGAGATCTTGGCACTATACTCTAGCCGGGGTGACAGAGTGAGACCCCATCTTAAAAAAAATAAGAAAAAAAAAAAAGAAATATTTCTTGATGAAATATACTTAAACAAAAGTCTGCTTCTATGACATACTCAAAACAAATAAAATAGGGCACATGTGTTTAACATTCTATATAGAAATCCTATGTTTAATGTAAAAAATTGAAAATAAATGCTTCAAAAGTATGTGATTGTCAATATCCATAAATTGACAAGTTTGGCTTTCCTGTGGAATTTTTATATTCATAGGCTGGAGTGATCACAGGGAAACCACATCCAACTGACCTTTGGAAAATAGTATACCTAAGCATTTTACAGAAGACAGATGACCTGGGGGCAGGCAAAAGGCTCCTGGAATGTTGGGAGAAGTCAGTCTGTCAGGATAATCAGGTGCATAGAGACATAAGTGTACTCACATCTGAGGGTCTGATTACCTTTGTACAGTTTCATACTTTTTAACCGGCTGGAATGAATTTCTGCTTATGGCGCACAGAGTGGGGCCCGAGATTAGCCACGGCCATTGTAGGAGCAGTGGGAGTGAGGATGGGTGAGATTTTGCAGGCTCTTACTAGGAAGAAAATCTACTTTCTTCTTTAACCTTTTCTTACCCTGCGCCATTCACATCTTTTTCCCTTAATCTGTTTAGCCTTTTCAAAGCTCTGGTAAACGGACTCATACATTAAATAAAGATGATATATATTCAACTTCTAGAAGAAACATGTTATAAGAAAATGACACTGCAGATAGTTTAAAAAGTAACTACTGGAATATGACTTAGGTCACTATAAATTATTTTTATAGAAACATCTTTATTGAGATATAATTCATATACCTTAACATTAACCCATTTAAAGTATACAATTCAGTGTTTTTTTTAAGCATATTCACAGAGCTGTATAACAATCACCAAAGTATAATTTTAGAATATTTTCACTTTATTTTCCCTAAAGAAATTCTGTACTTCTTAGCAGTCACCCTCATCTCCTCCCCACCATCCTTAAGCTACCATTAATCTACTTTCTGTCTCTATAGATTTGCTTATTCTGGGCATTTCATATATATAAATGGAATCATATAATTTATAGCTTTTTGTGATGATTGGCTTCTTTGATTTAGTACAATTTTCCAGTTTAATCCCTGTTGTAGCATGTATTAGTACTTCATTTTTTTTTTTTTTTGCCAAATAATACTCTGTTGTATGATGTACCGTATCTTGTTTGCTCATTGATCGGTTGTTGGGCATTGGGTTGTTTCCTTCTTTTGGCTGTTGTGTATAGGGTTGCTGTAAACTTTCATGTACAAATTTTCGTTTGAACATCTGGTTTTAATTCTAACATCACCTGTGTTTGTAAATAAAATCTTATTGTAACACAGCCACACCCTTAGGCATGTAGTTCTCCACTCTTTGTTCTAAATAAATCAGGCCCTTCAAGCAGAGTTGTAGAGCATTTTACCCCTATCGTCTGCCTTTCTACATGGTCAGAACCCCTAAGCTGCTGCACTGGGTATAAGGACAGGGACTTGCTTGTCCACAGTGACCCTTTCCCCGCTACCCTATCTGTGTGTGAGGAGAGGTGGCAACCACTGTTAGTTTTACGTAGAATCTGCATGTTGGTACATCTAGTTCTAGATCCTTGAGGAATCGCCATACTGTTTTCCATAATGGTTGAACTAGTTTACCATCCCACCAACAGTGTAAAAGTGTTCCTATTTCTCCACATCCTCTCCAGCACTTGTTGTTTCCTGACTTTTTAATGATTGCCATTCTAACTGGTGTGAGATGGTATCTCATTGTGGTTTTGATTTGCATTTCTCTGATGGCCAGTGATGATGAGCATTTTTTCATGTGTCTGTTGGCTGTATGAATGTCTTCTTTTGAGAAATGTCTGTTCATATCCTTTGCCCACTTTTTGATGGGGTTCTTTGTTTTCTTCTTGTAAATTTGTTTGAGTCCATCCCATTACTGGGTATATACCCAAAGGATTATAAATCATGCTGCTATAAAGACACATGCACACGTATGTTTATTGCGGCACTATTCACAATAGCAAAGACTTGGAATCAACCCAAATGTCCATCAGTGACAGACTGGATTAAGAAAATGTGGCACATATACACCATGGAATACTATGCAGCCTTAAAAAAGGATGAGTTTGTGTCCTTTGTAGGGACATGGATGCAGCTGGAAACCATCATTCTTAGCAAACTATCACAAGAACAGAAAACCAAACACCGCATGTTCTCACTCATAGGTGGGAACTGAACAATGAGATCACTTGGCCTCGGGAAGGGGAACATCACACACTGGGGCCTATTATGGGGAAGGGGGAGGGATGGCATTGGGAGTTATACCTGATGCAAATGACGAGTTGATGGGTGCTGACGAGTTGATGGGTGCAGCACACCGACATGGCACATGTTTACATATGTAACAAACCTGCATGTTGTGCACATGTACCCTAGAACTTAAAGTATAATAATAATAATAATAATAATAAGAAGAAGAAGAATCTGCATTTTATGAGTGAGCTGTGGTGTGGAGGTTGAGGCCCCAGTTTTCTTGGCCTCCTGCTCCTGGGGTAGAGCTTCCACCCTAAGAGTGAGGGCCAGTTGGGAAAAGGACCTGCTCCTCTTAACTGTACCAGCCAGTGAATAATTTCTGAAACATGGGGCTAAGGGATATGAGAAACACTAGCAGCCTGCATGGGATGGAACTGTAGCCCTAGACTGGAACTGGGGGAGAGGGCATATAATGGAGAGTCCTGGCTCAAACCCAACAGACTCTTGCAGTTCTTAATGAGATTTAGTGTATTTTCTTCAATGAATATTTCTCTGTTTGCTTTATGCCCCTGGGACAATTTGCAGAAACTTCAAGGAATTGCTTTTTAGAATTTTCACTAATTAAATTTTTTTTTTGTTGAGGAGTGGGTCTCCTGAACTAATTCACCATGTGGATTCTCTGCCTCCTCCATTCACATTTAAGTTCAAATATTTGAGTAATACTGATAAAACAAAACTTTTACATTTCATTCATCATTGTTTTTTGGATTTTAAAAGATTCTTTGTTTTTATTTTTTTTTCACATTTTTTGATGCATGCAGCCCAAGGGTTTGTTATTTTAAAAAATTTATTTATTTATTTATCTTAAACTTTTTTCTAGCTGTTTTGAGGAATAACTGACAAGGAAAAATTGTATGTACTTAAGGAATGCAGTGTGATGTTTTGATTATATCTACATTGTGAAACGATTAACCCTATCAAGCTAATTAACATATCTATCACCTCACATAGTTATCATTTTGTGTGTCTGTGGTAAGAACATTAAGATCTACTCTCTTAGAAAATTTAAACTGTTTAATACAATGTTATTGACAGTAGTCACTATGCAGTACATTAGATTTCTAGAACTTAACACATCCTGCATACTTGATACTTTGTATCCTTAGACCAATTTCTCTCTATTTCCCCAGCCCCCAAGTCTGGCAACCAATATTCTACCCTGTCTGTGCTTGGCTTATTTCACTTAGCATAATGCTCTCCAGATTCATCCATGGTGTTGCAAATGGCACAGTTTTTAAAGGTGGAAATAATATTTTGTTGTTTGTATATACATTTTTTTAATTCACCCATCTACAAACGTGGGTAGTTTCCATATCTTGGCCATTGTGAATAATGCTGCAATAAACATGGAGTGTAGATATCTCTTTGACATACTGATTTTATTTCCTTTGGATATATACCCAGAAGCAAGATTGCTGGATCCTATGGTAGTTCTATTTATAGTATTTTTAGGAGTCTCTCTACTGTTTTCCATAAGGGCTACACCAATTTTATTCCTTCAATAGTGTACAAGGGCTTCTTTTCCTTTACATCCTTGCCAACACTTGTCATCTTTTATATTTTTGATAATACCCATTCTAATGGGTATTATCACTTCAGATGTGAGGTGACACCTCATTGTGGTATTTGTTTGCATTTCTCTGTTGATTAGTGACGTTGAGCATTTTTTATATACCTATTGACCATTTGTATGTCTTCTTTTGAGAAATATCTATTCAGGCCCTTTGCTCATTTTAAAATCTAGTTATCTGTTTTCTTGCTACTGAATTATTTGAATTCTTTATGTATTTGGGATATTAACCTCTTATCAAATGTGTGGTTTCCAAGCATTTTTTTCCCATTTTATAGGTCATCTCTTCACTCTGTTGATTGTTACCTTTGCTGTGCAGAAGGCTTTTAGTTTGATGCAATCTCATTTGCTTATTTTTGCTTTAGTTGCCTGTGCTTTTGGGGTCATATCAAAAGAATCAATGCCCAGACCAGTGTCAAAATATTTTTTATATATTTTCTTCTAGTGGTTGTACAGTTTCAGGTCTTATGTTTGAGTCTGTAATCCATTTTGAATTGAGTTTTGCAGATGATGTGAGATAAGGGTCCAGTTTCATTCTTCTGCATGTGGATATTCAGTTTTCCCAGCACCATTTATTGAAGATACTGTTCTTTCTCCGTTTTGTCTTCACGGCACCTTTGTTGACAATCAGTTGATTGTAAATGTGTGGTTTTATTTCTGGGCTCACTATTTTGTTTTATGAGTCTGTATGTCTGCATTTATGACAGCACCATATTATTTTGATCAGTACAGAATTTTAATATATTTTGAAATCAAATAGTGTGATACCTCTAGCTTTCCTTTTCTTGCTTAAGATGGCTTTGTTGATTCTGGGTCTTTTGTGATTTCATATCAATTTTAGGATTTTTTTTTCTATTTCTGTGAAAAATGCCATTGGGATTTTGATAGTGATTGCATTGAATCTGTAGCTCACTTTAGATAATATGGACATTTTAACATTATTGATTCTTTCAATCCATGAACATGGATAACTTTCCATTTATTTATCTTCTTCAATTTCTTTAATCAATGTCTTATAGTTTTCAATGTATAGATCTTTCACCTCCTTGGTTATATTTACTCCTAAGTATTTTATTTTTTGATGCTATTAATAAATGTGACATATTGGGATATATCACAATATATAAATGGGATATTTTCTTAATTTGTTTTTGGGATAGTTTATTTTTAGTGCATAGAAAGGAAAGTGATTTTTGTATGCTAACTTTGTATCTTACAACTTTACTGAATTTATTAGTTCTAACAGTTTTTGTGTGAGTCTTTAGGGTTTTCTGTATATAAGGTCATGTCATCTGCAAACAGAGACCGTTTGACTTCTTCTTTTCCAAGCTAGAATTCCTTTTACTTATTTTCCTTGTATGATTCTCTCATTAGTACTTTTAGTACTATGTTGAATAAGAGTGTTGAGAGCACGTGGGCATCCTTGTCTTGTTCCTGATCTTCGAGGAAAAGCTTTGAGCTTTTCACTGTGGAGCATGATATTAGTTGTGGATTTGTCATATATGACCTTTATTATGTTGAAGTACCTTCTTTCCATACCTAATTTGTTGTGAGTTTTTTTCATAAAGAGATTTTGGATTTTGTTAAATATCTTTTCTGCATCTACTATTGAGATGGTCATGTCATTATTGTGGTATATCACATTTATTTATTTGTGTATGTTGAACCATCTTTGTATTCCAAGGATAAACTCTACTTGGTCATGATATGTGATCCTTTCATTGTGCTGTTGAATTTAACTTGCTAGTAGTTTGTTAAAGATTTTTGCATCTGAGTTCATTAAGGATGTTGGCCTGTATTTTTGTCTATTCTTGTAGTGTCTTTGTCTGGCTGTGGTGTCAGGGTAATGCAGGCCTCATAAAATGAGTTTGGAAGTTTTCCCTACTATTCAGTTTTTGGAAGAGTTTGAGAAGTATTGGTGTCAATTATTCTATAAATGTTTGCTAGAATTCAGTTGTGAAGCCATCAGGCCCTAGGCTTTTCATTGTTGGGAGGTATTTTTTATTGATTCAGTCTTCTTACATGTTATTGGTCTGTTCAGATTCAGATTTTCTATTTCTTTGTTATTCAGCCCTGGTAAGTTGTATGTTTCCTTTTTTTTCTTTTTCTTTTTTTTTTTTTTGAGATGGAGTCTCATTCTTTCGCCTAGGCTGGAGTGCAGTGGTGCGATCTCGGCTCACTGCAAGCTCCACCTCCCAGGTTCATGCCATTTTCCTGCCTCAGCCTTCCGAGTAGCTGGGACTACAGGTGCGTGCCACCATGCCCGGCTAACTTTTTGTATTTTTAGTAGAGACAGGGTTTCACCGTGTTAGGCAGGATGGTCTCAATCTCCTGACATCGTGATCAGCCCGCCTTGGCCTCCCAAAGTGCAGGGATTACAGGCGTGAGCCACCATGCCCAGTGGTAAGTTGTATGTTTCTATGAATTTATTCCTTTCTTCTAAATTATCCACTTTATTAGTATATAATTGTTTCAGTAGTCTGTTATACTCTTTTGTATTTCCGTATGTCAGTTACAATGTCTCCCATTTCATTTATTTATTTATTTAAGATGGAGTCTCACTCTTGTCACCCAGGCTGGAGTGCCTTGGCATGATCTTGGCTCACTGCAACCTCTACCTCCCAGGTTCAAGAGATTCTCCTGCCTCAGCCACTGGAGTAGCTGAGATTACAGGCATGCACTACCATGCCTAGCTACTTTTTTTCTTTTTTTTTTTTTTGTATTTTTAGTAGAGACAGGGTTTTGCCATGTTGGCCAGGGTGGTCTCGAACTGCTAACCTCAAGTGATCTGCTCCTCTTAGCCTCCCTAAGTGCTGTGATTACAGGCATGAGCCACTGTGCCAAACCTCCTTAGTTTAGCTAGAGGTTGTGTCAGTTTTGTTTGTATTTAAAAAAAAAAAAAAATCAAGTCTTAGTTTCGTTAATCTTTTCTATTTTTCTAGTCTCTATTTCAGCTCTTTTATTATTTCCTTTCTTCTGTTCACTTTGGGCTCAGTTTTTTCCTCTTCTTCTTGTTACTTGGAGAGTATAGTTAGGCTGTTTATTTGAGATCTATCTGTTTTCTCAATGTAGCCATTTATTCCTATGAATTTCCCTCTTAGAACTGTTTCTACTGGATCTCCTAAGTTTGGTATCTTGTGTTTCCATTTTTATTTGTTTCAAGATATTTTTCCTTATTTCTCTTTTTGATTTTTCATTTGATCTATTGGTTGTGTAGAAGTTTGTTTAATTTTCACATTTTGTGAAATTTTCCAATTTTACTACTGTTATTGATATCTAAATTGCATATCATTGTGGTTGGAAAAGATACTTGATATGATTTCAGTTTTCTTATTTTTGTTAAGAATTGTTTTGTGGGCTAACATGTAACCTATCCTGGAGAATGATTCATGTATGCTTGAAAAGAATGTGTATTCTGTTGTTGTTGGATGGAATATTTAGTATATATCGTTCAGGATCATTTAGTCTGTAGTGTTCAAATCCGCTATTTCCTTATTGATTTTTTTGCTTGGGCGATCTATTCGTTGCTGAAAGTGGGATATTGAAGTTTCCTACTATTATTGTATTCCTGTTTATGTATCTCTTCAGTTTTATTAATATTTGCTTTATTTACCTAAGTGGTTTGATGTTGGGTGCATGTATATTTATTATTGTTACATCTTCTTGATGAATTAACCCCTTTATCATTTTATAATGACCTTCTTTGTCTCTTGTGACAGTTTTTGATTTAAAGTTTATTTTGTGTGATATTAAGTATAGTTACTCTGACTCTCTTTTGGTTACCATTTGCATTTTTCCCATTTCTTCACTTTTATCCTATGCATGTCATTAATACTAATGTGAGTCTCTTGTAGACTCTCATTAGTTGGATCTTTTTATGTTTTAACCATTCAATTACTTTATGTCTTTTAATTGGATAATTTAATTGATTTACATTTAAAGTAATTATCGATAGGTAAAGACCTGCCGTTGCCATTTCGTTCATTGTTTTCTGACTATTTTGTAGATATTTTGTGCCTTTCTTCCTCTCTTGCTGTTTTCTTTTGTGATTTGACATTTTTCTACAGTGTTATGATTTGATGATTTGATATCTTTCTCTTTGCTTTTAGCGTACCTACTGTAGATATTTTCTTTGTGGTTACCATGAAGTATACGTAAAACAACTCATAGTTATAGCAGTCTATTTTAAGCTGATAACAACTTCAACTGCATATGAAATGTCTACACTAACTTTTTTTCTCCCTGCACTTTATGTTATTGATATCACAATTTACATCTTTTTTTTTTTTTTTTTTGAGACGAGGTCTTGCTCTGTCGCCCAGGCTGGAGTACAGTGGCACAGTCTCGGCTCATGGCAAGCTCTGCCTCCGGGTTCATGCCATTCTCCTGCCTCAGCCTCCCAAGTAGCTGGGACTACAGGCACCCGCCACCACGCCCAGCTAATTTGTTTTATTTTTAGTAGAGATGGGGTTTCACCATGTTAGCCAGGATGGTCTCGATCTCCTGACCTCTTGATCTCAGCTCACTGCCATCTCCACCTCCCGGGTTCAAGTGATTTTCCTGCCTCAGCTTCTTGAGTAGCTGGAATTACAGGCGTGCGTCACCATGCCCAGCTAATTTTTAAAAAATTTTTTAGTAGAGATGGGGTTTCACCATGTTGGTCAGGCTGGTCTCGAACTCCCTACCTCGTGACCCACCCGCCTTGGCTCCCCAAAGTGCTGGGATTACAGGCGTGAGCCACCGCGCCCAGTCCAATTTGCATCTTTTTATACTGTGTATTGCTTAACACATTTTTGTAGCTGTAGTTATTTTAATATTTTTGTCTTTTAACCTTTATCCTAAAGTTAAAAGAGATTTAGGCACCACCCCTAAAATATTAGAGTATTCTGAATTTGACTATATTCTTCCTTTTTTTTTTTCTTTTGAGACAAGGTCTGCTCTGTTGTCCAGGCTGGAGTATAATGGTGTGATCACAACTCACTCCAGCCTCTAGCTCCTGGGCTCAAGCGATCCTTCTGCCTCAGCCTCCTGAGTAGCTAGGACTGCTCGTACACATTATCTGGCCCAGACAATTAAAAATTTTTTTCTTTGTAGAGACAGGATCTTGCTTTGTTGCTCAGACTTCTTGAAGTCCTAGCTTGAAGCAATTCTCCTGCCTCAGCCTCTCAAAGTGCTGGGATTATACACATTAGTCACTGTACCTGGTCTATATTTTTACCTTTGCAGATAATTTTGTACTTTCATGCGTTTTCATGTTGTTAGTATTCTTTCATTTCAGCTTGAAGAACTCCTTTTAGCATTTCTTTAAGGCATTTCAAAACTACAATTCCTTAAGGACCCCTGTTTTTATGGATCTGAGTGTCTGTTCTTAAGCAGTCAATCAGCATTCCAAAAGGCTGAGCAAGTATTGTTTTCTCTGGTCTTACATTTGAGATTGTTGTCCATTTATTTTACTGCACTAGAATTAGACATCTGCCAATGATCCTATTTTAGAACAAATATTATATCTCTTAGTACTTTTTACCCTTCTTATGAATGCTTTCAAAATATTTTATAAAAAGATGAACCTATTTTATCCTTAAATGTGAGCTTTTTAAAAGAGATAAATCTGTCCATGAACTTTGGGGAGGATTTGCAGACACGTGTGGTTAGTTTTGCCAGTGACTACAGAAGAAGTGTTCTGGAGTTTCCCTGGGTTCTTGGATTGAGAGGGGTTTAGGATTTCATAAGGTAATAGAAAAGGTAGTAGATGGAATTCTAGCAATTTTTGTTCTGTTTGTGTTAGTATACTCTCTTTGTCTTTCTCCAACCTGGGGATGTCTATTTGTTGAATAATTTCTGTGTTCAAGATAGTCCATCCATATATATGTGCATCCTAGTATACTATTTTATTTATTTAATCCTGAGAGATAGCCAGAGAGGGAGGTGTTGCTTTTGCATTAAGGGAAGTTAGCTTGAGCATAGCCACACAGAGCACCAGTAGCAAAGCTATTTAAACTCAATGTCTTATTCCAAGTTGATGCTTTTTTCATTGTACTGCAGAGCATGAATGTGGGAGACAGTAACATCTGTGGGATGTAGGGGAGACCAATAGGAGGAGAAAGACTGCACGGGTTTTAGAAAACGAGGGCAAAGTAAGGGAAGCATGAGGCAGAGGAGAAAGGGTCTTTCCTTTTCTTTTCTTTTTGGCATAAAATGTACCCCACTTAGGCCCCAAAATTTTAGTTTTCTAAATTCTCTGTAAGCAAATATTTAAATAGTTTACTAATACTTGTATTTCTTTAGGTTACGAAGATTATGAAAATTTACCAGACTTAGGCTGGGCACGGTGGCATAAGTAAAATATACTGTCTACCTCATTGTGTTGTTTGAAGATTAATATATGTAGATACATATGTAAAGAAATTTGAATTATTGCATGTACAGAAATGAATGGTGCCTGACATACTATAAGTACTCAATAAATATTAACTATTATTTAATATTAGAAAATTTAAATGGTACTTATTAATTTTCAGCATCTAAAATTACCCACAAGGTATAGATGACTTAACTGTAGTTTAGAATAAATTAAAATGTTGACAGTCTTATGAAAATGCATCTATCAGAAGCTGGGAGGCAAAAGAGGAAAGGACAGGTGGAAAAAAGAGTGGGAGTTTAACAGAGAGTCAAGAGATATGGTCTAAAATTAAAAAATAAGAAATAGAGGTTATATGAAAATGTATATATTTATAAAGGAAACGAATGAGAAATCATAATAGTATTATCAAAAAATTAGGAAGATAGGGAGAAATAAAGGTGGGAAATGCAGTAAGGCAGCTCAATCCTCATATCATCTATTATCTGTCACACTAAGAAGAATACATGTACAAATGAATTTTAAAGGTAAAAACTCAAGAATTTTTGGTCTATACATGTTTACTTAGAGATATAACAAGAAACATATAGGTTGCCTCTGCAGAGAGGCTAGGATGAGAAAAGGTGAAACAACAAAATTTCTTTTATTAGTTCTGTTCTGACTTTAATAACTTTTCTTTTTTATAAAAGTAAGGGACCAAAAGATTCCCAAACCAACTGTACTTTAGGTCAAAAATATAGTGTTTTCCAAAAACTAAGTCTGGTAAATTTTCTTTTCTTCTTTTTTTTTTTTTGAGATGGCGTCTCCCTTTATTACCCAGGCTGGAGTGCAATGGTGCGATCTCAGCTCACTGCCATCTCCACCTCCAGGGTTCAAGCGATTTTCCTGCCTCAGCTTCCTGAGTAGCTGGGATTACAGGCATGCGCCACCATGCCTGGCTAATTTTTTAAAAAAATTTTTAGTAGAGACAGGGTTTCACCATGTTGGTCAGGCTGGTCTCGAACTCCCGACCTCGTGATCCACCCGCCTTGGCTTCCCAAAGTTTTAGGATTATAGGCATAAGCCACAGCGCCCGGCTGACAGCAACCATTTCTTTACTTCACAATTAATTCCATGGGCCAAAAATTTGGCTGGCCTTAACTGAGCAGTTGTTCAGGTCTTGGCTGTGTTCATTCCAGCATCTGGGTGTAGCTGGGCAGTTCTCTTCTGAAGGTAGGTGGATGTTGGTTGGGGTTAAGGGGGAGAATGGGCCGTGTGTGACTTACCACCTAGCACGCTACTTTGGTCTGTTCACAAGGCTACTGTCAGGGTTCAAAGAAAGACAGCAGAAGCAGGCCAGGCCTCTTGAGGCCTGGGCTTGGAAATGAATGGCACACTGCTACTTCTGCTGCATTCCTTGGGTCAAAAGGACTCACAAAATTAGCCCAGATTCAAAAAGAAAGGAAGTAGACTCCATTCTTGTTACGAATGGTTGTAAAGTTACATTGTTGTGGTGTGCTTTTAGAGGAAGGTGGAGAATTGTCATCTTTGCATTCTATCACAATTCCCTTGACTGTTGCACATATTGCCTCTTTATTATGTAAATATTACACTGGAGAACCAATGTGTGTTCATTCTGTACAGTTCCAGTATCATCACTCAGTATGAAAAAATGTATGATTTCTCTATCATTTTTTTGAAATTTCACAAAAATGTCTTTAAGCATGGATTTTCTGTTATTTCTTGGATTTTTTTTTAAAGTTTCTGTCTCAAGCTCTGGGAAATTTTATTTTATTGCTTTAATAGTAATCTTCCCTTTCTTTTCTCTGTTCTTACTAGAATTTCTGTTAATTAGATATTTTACTTCTTAGGTTGATTCTCTCTCCATTTTTCTTTCTTTCTCTTTCACTCTCCCTCCTCTTCTTTTCTTTCATTCTCTCTCATTCCACATCCTGGAAGATTTCCTTAGCTTTACTTTTTAAACTACTGATTGAATTTAAAAAATTTTGTTACGGATTCAAGGGAGTATATGTGCAAATTTTTACATGGATATGTTGTGTAATGGTCAGGTTTGGGCTGCTGGTATACACATCACCCAAGTAGTGAATGTTGTTCCCAATAGGTAAGTTTTCAACCCTTTTCCCCCTTTTTACTTTCCCCTTTGGAGCTCCCAGTGTCTATGATTTCAATGGGTGCACATCTTTATGTCCATGTGCACCCATTGTTTATCTCTCACTTATAAGTGAGAACATGCAGTATTTGATTTTGTGTTTCTGAGTTAACTGAGTTAGGATAATGGCCTTCAGCTCCATCCATGTTGCTGCAAAAGACATGATTTCATTCTTTTTTTATGGCTGCATGGTTGAATTTTAGATTTTTTAAATTATGCTTTTAATTTTTGTTTTTTAATTTTTAGATTTCTCTCCATACATTACTTTTCAAAAAAGGAAAAGGAATCTTAACTTTATATTCTTTGCTCATGAGGAATATTCAATCTTCTTTAATTGATCTTCTTTCATGTGTTAACATCTATGTTTGCTATATCTTCAGGTCTTTTCAGCTAATAGCTCTTGAAAAGGAAGGAAGATGCTTTTATGGTTTAACATTTAGTGGGGTAGCAATGAAATGCTCATATTGGATATTACTACATTATCCAGATGTCACTGTATTGCAGAATATGGTAAGACTGTTATAGTCTCCTCTCCCAGCTGTCCTGAGATTGTGTGATATATGGGACAGGAACTCTTACCATACATGTATATAAATATGCTTAATTAACATAAACAGATTTCTTGTCAGTGGTTGGTATATTAATCTGGCAAATCCTCCTTCTCCCATCCTGCCAAATTTTTGATCTTTTGAAAGTCTGCCAATCTAGTTTTTAATGGCTCTAAATGTGGGGTACCCTTGATTTGGGCTTTCTTGAAACAGGTGCCTGCCTTCTTGCTGCTCTTATAGTAAGTCTTTTGGGTTGTTCTATTTTTTGCTCATCCCTGTTCAAAATTCTAGAAAGTTGCCCACTTCCTCAGTGGATAGATGTGCTTGGTTTACTCTCAAACTCAGTTCATATTTTAATAAGCCCTTTTTGAATTCTCTAAGGGCCGTGGTTTCATGTTGTCATCTTTTGTTTTTCCCCTGTGGATACATCCAGTTCCGTATCTTCACCATCAGCAGAAGTGTCCCCTAGACCCCCCTTGAGAGTTTCCACCCACACTTTTTCCTGTGTTACTTTTCCCCTGTCCATGATGAGAGAGTGTTTTCTTTGCTGTTTGTGGTAGTCTTTTAGAAACACACAGATTAGATAAATAAGATGAGACCTGAGAAATCATTTGGACTTTCACTTTTACCAACTTTAGGTCTTTATTTTTTGGGGGGAGGATCAATATTCAGGATTTAATAATTTTTTAACAAGTCTAAAGTATCTTATTCAAGTGAATTTCACCTGTGAGAACATTCATTCATTTAAGAATATACATTGAATCATTCTATGTGACAAACATTTGCTGGGGTATTTGGTGTTCAGAGAACAGATGTGTATTCAATTTAGGTGTTAATAAAATAATCACACAAATAAATGTAAAATTACACAAGAACTATGAAGAGGAGGGAAGGTGCCGTGATAATTAATCATGGTCTTGGAGAATGAGGAAGGGTAAAATTGACAAGACTTAATGACTGGTTAAGTAATGTCAAGGTGGGAGAGAAAGAAACGTATCAAGGTGTGAGAGAAAGAACGATGTCCAAAGTAATTTCAAGGATCAAGGCATGAGCAGATAGAAGGACTTGGGTGGGTAACACTGGAGGGGGGCCAAGTTTGACAGGAAGAAAGAAGACTATGTGTTGAATTCTGGACATGCCAAATTTGAAGAACTGTTTCAACATCTGAGTATAGATATCATATAGACATTTAATTATACAGTGGTTCCCCACTTATCTATGTGGGATATATTCCAAGACCCCCAGTAGGATGCCTGAAACTGTAGAAAGTAGTGAACTGTATATATTCTGTTTTTCTTATACATATATACCTATGATAAAGTTTAACTTGTAGGCACAGTAAGAGATTAACAACAGTGACTAATAATAAAATAGAACAATTATAACAAATATACCAGCTTCACTATTCTTGAGTTTTGGGGCCATTTGTAAGTGAAATAAGAGTCACCTGAACACAAGTACTTCAGTATCTCAACAGTCACTCTGATAACCAAGATGGCTACTAAGTGACTAGCCAGCGGTTACTGTATACATATAGCATGAATGTGCTGGACAGAGAGATGACTCACATCCTGAGTGGGTCGTAGCATGATGCTTGAGATTTCATTATGCGAATCTGAATGATGTGCAATTTAAATTTATGAATTGTTTATTTCTGGAATTTTTCATTTAGTATTTTAGAACAAGCTTGACTGTGGGTAACTGAAACTTCAAAAAGTCAAACCTTAGATAATGGGGGAGGACTGTAAATAGACAAAACTATGGGTTCAGGTCAGGCCACTAATGAGCTATTTAGACAAGTCACGGACAGGGAATTTTCCCAGATCAAAGCACCTGGTGGATAACAGAGCTGAGATTAGAAGCCAGATATCCCGATTTATAGGAACAAGCTTTCTGGTACAACTCACCACAGATCACTATTTGAAGGTATTCTTTTACACACTTTTCTACTTTGTAGTCTCTTAGTCTACACTTTTATTCTTACTTTTTATTCTCAAAACTGAAGTTCTTTTTTTGTCATTTAATTATAGTCTATTTTTACAGCGGTTTTAGGTTCACAGCAAAATTGAGCAGAAAGTATAGAGAGTTCCCTTGTATCCTCACAACCGCCTCCACTATCAACACCACTGGGGCACATGATGTAATTCATCATTACGATCGATGAATTCTACATTGATACATCATTATCACTTAAAGTCTATCATTTATACTAGGGTTCATTCTTGATGTCGTCCATTCTGTGGGTTTTGGCAAGTATATAATGACATGTATCCACAATTATAGTATCATATGGATACTCTGATCTGTCCTCATAGAATGTCACAGAGTTGTAATCACACAGTACATAGCATTTTCAGACTGGCTTCTTTCGCCTAGTAATATACATTTAAGTTTCCTCCATGTCTTTTCTTTCTTTCTTACATTTTATTTTAACTTTTTTGTTTTTTACATTTTTTTTTTAGCTTTATTGGGAGATATAATTTACAAATAGAAATTTGTAAAATACACAATTTACACATAAAAACTGTATATAAGGTGTGTAACATGATGTTTTGATGTATGTATATATACATTGTGAAATGATTACTACTATCAAGCTAATGAACACTTATCACATCACATAGTTATCTTTTTTTTTTTTTTTTGGTGAGATCTACTCTCTTAGCAAGTTTCAAGTATTCCATACAGCATAGTCACCATGCTTCACATTAGATTTACAAAACTTATTCATCCTGCATAACTGATGCTTTGTACCCTTTGACCAACTTGTCTACATTTTCCTCACCCCCAGTTTATGGTAACTACCACTCTACTCTCTGCTTCTGTGAATTTGACTTTGTTAGATTTCACATATAAGTGAGATCCTACAGTATTTGCTTTTCTGTGTCTGCCTTATTTCACTTAGCTTAATGTCCTCCAGATTCATCCGTGTTGTTGCAAATGGCAGAATTTCCTTCTTTTTGAAGGCTGAATGCTATTTTGTTTTTTATCAGTCTACACACACACACACACACACACACACACACACACACGCCAAAACCCATATACTGTACACCAAAAGGTAGAACGATTTTTCATATGCTTTATTTGCTTTCATATTCTTTAATGAAGTGTCTGTTCAGGTCTTTTGACCATTTTTAATTGGTTTATTCTGTTTTATTATTGATGAGTTTTAAGAGTTCTTTGTATATTTTGGATAATATTCCCTTGTCAGATACGTCCTTTGCAAATATTTTCTCCCAGTCTGTGGTTTATCTTCTCATTCTCTTGACATTGTCTTTCACATCAAACTTAATTTTTGATACAAAACTTTATGTTCTGTGATGTCTGGGTCTGTGCACTCAAAAATACTTTTGAATTTTGGAAATTCATGTTGAAAGGAAGTAGCTTTGTGAATTCTGAAGTACTCCCTTGAGTGACATTCCAAACTTGATGTCTTAGTTTACCTTGAAAGGCTCACATTATATGTGTCAGTAGTCACCTCTTAAGCACAAGTTCTGTGCTCTTGACATTGGGCAGGTGTAGGTCTTTGGCTGTCAAGTCAGAGCTAAATTTACACCCTGAATTTGGGGTCTCTTATTTGAGGGAATGCAAAACTCTCATAAAAATTAAAATCTTCTGCAATACAATAACAAACATGCAGTGAGACTAGTGGAATGTGCATATAATGAGGAGCAAAAGGATCTATCTTCTAGTGTGTGCTCCAACATGTGGTGGTTGGTAACTTTGGCGAAATAAGCCTTACAAAACCTGTTTCTTTCTGTAATACTGGAATAATATTAACTGTTGTGGTGGTTAATTTTATGTTAGCTTGGCTAGGCCATGGTCCCCAGTTTTTGGTCAAACTCCAGTCTACACGTTGCTGTGAAAGTATTTTTTAGATGTAAGTGACATTTAAATAAGTAAGTAAAGCGTATTACCTTCTGCAGTGTGGGTGGGACTCATCCAGTAGGTTGAAGGCCTTAAGAGAAAGGCTTTAGGTCCAAAGAAGAAATAATTCTGCCTCCAGATTAACTTTCGACTTGAGACTACAACATTTACTCTTCCTTGGGTCTCCATCCTACCCTTCAGATTTTGGACTTGCCAGCTCCTGTAATCATATGAGAAAATTCCTTAAGATCTCTCTACACACACACACAAACACACACACACATCCTATTTGTTCTGTTTCTCTGGAGAACCCTGACTAATACAACTGTTTAGCCACTACATATGTATTTATATGTGTGTGTGTGTGTATACAGTATATATATAGAGTATACAATGTATCTATAGATAGTATACTATATACACAGTATATATGTAAATATATGGTATACATAGTATACACACAGCATATGTAATAACACTGGATATATATAGACAGACTATTATACACAGTATATCTATACATAGATATATACACACATAAAGTGTATATATACTGTATGTATATAGCATACTGTCTATATATACTATACTATGTGTATACTATGTATGCTGCATATATTTATATACTATATATTTATATGTGCTATATATATTTATATAGTACACTGTAGTATATATAGTATACTATATATTTATATAGCATACTATCTATATATAGTATACTATACGTACTATGTATGCTATATCTGTATATGTGTGTATATATCTATATATAGATATACTATGTATAATGGTGTGTAATATACAGTGTATATTATAGATAATATGTATATGTATATATACATATGTATACTGTAATATATATGTATACTTATAGATAATATATTACAGTATTATATATACACTGCATATACATCTACATGTATATTATATATACCATGTATACATATATGTACACATATATGTACACATATATGTATATTATATATACACACACACTCTCTTTATATATAGGCTTTTCTATATAATGGAGTGATCATTTCCTTGTTCTTTATGGACATTTGTTGGCCATATTTCACTTCTACAAATTGTTACAAAGGTTAAAGAGCAGATCAAGCAGACAAAAATGAGCTTTGGAGGCTCAGTGAAGATTTTGAATGTGCTGGATTGCAGAGTCTTAAAGAATGTAGAGACTGTGATACATATACATCATGGAATACTATGCAGCCATAAAAAAGAATGAGATTGGCCAGGTGCAGTGGCTCACGCCTGTAATCCCAGCACTCTGAGAGGCTGAGGCAGGTGGATCACCTGAGGTCAGGAGTTTGTGACCAGCCTGACCAACATGGTGAAACCCCGTCTCTGCTAAAAAATACAAAAAATTAGCCAGGCGTGGTGGTGGGTGCCTATAATCCCAGTTACTCACGAGACTGAGGCAGAAGAATGGCTTGAACCCGGGAGGCAGAGGTTGCAGTGAGCTGAGATGGTACCAGTGCACTCCAACCTGGGCAACAGAGTGAGACTCCATCTCAAAACAAACAAACAAACAAAAAAAACAAAAACAAAACAAAAAAAATCATGTCCTTTGCAGCAACATATATAGAACTGGAGACCGTTCTAAGCAAACTAACACAGGAACATTAGTACTGCATGTTCTCACTTATAAGTGGGAGCTACCCAACAAGAACATATGGACACAAAGAGGGGAACAACAGACACCAATGGTGGAGGGTAGGAGAAGGAGAGGATGAAAATAACTACCTATTGGTTACTATACTTATTACCTGGGCGACAAAATAATTTGTATACCAAATCCCTGAGACACACAGTTTACCTATGTAACAAACCTGCATATATACTTCTGAACCTAAAATAAAAGTGAAAAAATAATAGAAATGGAAGGTTGGTTATGAGCAAAAGGATGGGATGAAATGAAGATGACTGGACTTGGCTATTAAGTAGCAACAGATCACCTTTTGTGAACCAGGTTCCGTAGACTGGTGGTAGTGGAACTCCGTTCGTACGGGTAGACCCAAGATCCCACAATGGTTTCTTGAAGATTATATTTTCAAAAAGTACATTCTGCAGGAATAAGCTCTAGGACTAACACCCTGTAGAGTTATTGAAAAGACATTTACTTTCAAAGGATGTCATGAATCATCAAATGACCAGAACAATAAGTTAATCCGGTAGGGTAGGAGTCTATTTGTGAGTTTAAGAGTGGAGAAGATATTTTAATATTGTACTTCTTTGTTCAGGTATCTCCTCAGATTATGTGGGAAAGTTCTTAATAAGGAAGTTAAATAGAGAGGGATAATAACTTTTCTTAATATACAATGCACATTTGATGCCATCAAGATTGGCAAATTTCCCAGATCAAAAGCTGTTATTAGCTCACTGTTTCTTTAGCCAATATATTTTTATTCAAATTATCTACTGTGCACTGACATGCAAGAGAAACATCCATTTCTAATAAAATATGGCCTGATATTATCTAATGTGTTAAATCTAAGGGTCATCTCAAGAATACAAAGTTTAATATAACTCCTTAAGGACTGTACTAAATAAATATCATTCTTTTGCAGTAATATCATGACCATATTATTTTTAATTGCTGTAATAAATGACTTCTGTTCAGATAGCTTCAGAAAGATCCTCCCAGAGTTTATTCATTGGTGCAAATGCTGATGTGCAAACAGCAAGAGGCTGAATGCATGCATAATCAATAATGCATCTAGAAGCTCTCAACAGAATTTAGTCAGAGTATCTATTAGACCTTGTCTCTCAATATCTCATCTCTCTGGCTAATTATTCATACATTTCGGGGAATCTTGACTGCATTAAGCCTCCTTCCTTTGGACAATGAGGGGAAAGAAATTACCCCCAGAAGGATGAAAAATACTTTTCTGCAGTGGCTCCATACATATAAGAACCTGCGACTCCATGGTAATGCATAATCAGCACATATTTCAGAGTCCTTCATTTATTCAACATTCATTCAAAAACACTTATTAAGTACTTTCTAGATGCCAGGCACTATTGGGAATAGAGCAGACAAGTTCCCTGCTACTTGTATACCATTTAGCAGAAGACAGAAAAATAAACAAGTAAATCTATATATAAAGATACTTTACAGCTAGTCTAGATAGGCCTAAAAATAAAAATAAAAAATGGAATATTATAATGCAGGGAGTGGGGTTGACAGTGCTAATTACATTAGACAGCTAGGGAAGACCTCTTAAATGAAGTGACTTTGAGCTGAAGATTTGGGAAAAGAGATATCTGAGGCTTAGGCAACCACAATTTAAAGACCCTCAAGTGGGGTTTAGTATGCTGAAGAAAGAGAAAGAAAGCCTGCCTGGCCAGAATGTAGAGATCATAGGTTAAGAGTGGTATGCAGGAAGACTGTGTAAGGTCTTGTGAACAGTGATTGAGAGTTGGATTTCATTCTCACTGAATTTGGAAGTCACTGCTGTGTTTTGAGTCAGGGAATGACATGATTTGCTTTTTCTTCCTCCTGCAATTGTTCCCTTTGCTTTTTCTCAGGTGCTTTCTCACTCAACTTCTCCACAGGTTTTCTGAGTCAATGTTTCAGATAATATGTTCTCTGGATAGTTCCTGTCTGTTCAAGTAGCCTCATTCTATGAAGTGATAGTAGTTGTATTGCTACTCTTTTTTAATAATTGCATAATCATCCCCACATTTTTGGTTTAATATCACATGAAATGTGATACCATAAAATCATATGAAATGAAATTGATTTGGTTCCGTTGTATCAGAGTTTGCATACTAACAGCCTATGGGTCACAGACCATAGACATACTGTATTTGGTCCATTCAGAATTTTACAAATAGAGAAATTTGTCATAAACATTGAGAGTAACATGATGATCTTTTTTTTGTATGTTGCTAAAGGATCATATTTGGAAGATAATGTTAGAGAAAGACCTTACAAGAAGAGACATAAGGCAAAGCGAAAAGGTAAAGAGGCTGGGGAGGCAAGTTTTACAAAGTTAAAGATGAAAGGCTGGAGATCAGCACTCATTGTATATGACATGCATTCTTTGAGACACTGTCTATTTATAGCCATTTACAGCTAAAGGGATCTAAGAGGCAATATATATAATGAACCCACTGAACTCATATTGCATAGGTTCAAATCCTAGTTCTAATGCTTATTAGATATCTGATTAGGGGACCCATTACTTTGTCTTTCTATGCTTCAATTATTTTATTCTCTGCAAAGTTGGGATAATATAGTAAGTACTTTTTTCATAAGGTGGTTATGAGGATTAAGTGATTAATACATACGAAGCACTGGGAACAACATCAGTCACTTAGTAACATCCATTAAGCTATTACTGTTATTATTCTCATTTTACAGATTATTCAAAAAACATGATTCTCAAACAACTAATTGACATGGCTGAGGTTACCCAACAAGTTAATGAAAGAGTCAGATGCTGAAATTAGGTCTGTTAGAAAGCGCTGCTGGAGATAAGCGTTTTAAGAGTAATTTGAATAATTTGGCTTGGGAACAAAAAATTGACAATTTTATCTTTGTTTAGCTCAAGTTTTATTATCAATCATTCTAAAAAATATATCAAGACTTTTTGCCAGTCTTAAAAATTGTTAAGGACCAAAAAGAGATTGTGTTTATGTAGTTTGTATCTATTGATATTAATAATATTAGAAATTAAAGCTAACAAACTTAAAAATTACTTATGAATACATTAAAAACCTATTAAATGCTTTCATAAATAGCATATTTTTAATGAAAATTATTTTCTAAGACAAAAATATTTAGTGAGAAAAGTGGCATTATTTATATTTCTGCAAATCTCTAATGTCTGTCAGAAAGACAGTTGGGGTCTCATATCTACCACTGCATTCAATCTGTTGCAATATCACTCTGGAAAACTCAAATGAACATGCATATCCTTACTCATAGGAAAGTAGTTTTGACTTGACTTACCTTCTGATAGTCTCAAAGATCCCCAGAGGTTCCCAGACCATATTTTGAGAATCATCAATCTAGGTAAAATCAGAGATTTGAGATGGGAGAGATACAAACTTTGCCCAAGTCTCCCAATTTACTTTGGAAGTGGAAACCCAGTGGCCAAGAGCAAACCTTTCCAGTGAGAAAACATTTGTTGCCTTTGCACAAGATGACTCCAGTTAAAATAATCACAACAGATGTCTACAGCCACCCCAAAATATTCATTACTTTGACTAAATATGAAATATTACCCCTCCAAACCCTTTCTCCAGATTCATGTGTCTGAAAGAGCTGAAGTGAAATAGAGATGGTGCACAATTGCTCAGAATTAAATTAATGAGTAAAAGAGTGTACTCTGAATTCACAGGAAAATGAGAAAAATTCCATGTGCTCACCTTCTTCTTGTCCCTCTAAGCTCCTTGGAATTCCTGAGTATTACATTAGTTGTCTTTGTGGTGGGAGTTGGGGAATTCTAATGTCCTCTTCTTGCAGTTGGTGGGCATAGATGAGGCATTTGAAAGATAACATCTACCTGATAATAGACCCAATGACCTGTGAAGATTTCAGTTCTCTTCTTATCCATCAGATCTTTATAGTTCTGAAGACCTGCTGTTAGACAGACTGTATGTAGAGAAAGAAAATTATTTTCTTATCTAAAAAACTTTAGATAAACCATTTTTGTAATGGGGTTCATTCTGATGAGGTCTGAGTATTTGTGGACTCCTCAACAGACTAAATCTTTTATTTCTTCAGGCAAATCTTGAAGTTCCACATTGTCTTTTAATGCCATCTGTAATTTATCCATGTATTCATTCAAAATTTGTTGGCTAGCTATTATGCCAGTTAGATACTGCTGACTAAAGATGAATGTCCAAATTTATATATTTGAAGAGTTCGGAAGAAGGTATAAATTATTTAAATATATGTGAACTATATGTGAAAAACACTGAACTAGAGACATGGATACACTGCTTTGGAAGACACGTAGGGGAAGAGTAATTGTAGTTGAATGATTTGTAAAATGTTTCTCACTGGAGCTGGGTCCTGTAGGAGGCATTGTGATTCAGGGGATTCTTGATGAGAGAAGGGCATTCTTGAAAGGAACAGAGTGACTAGAAGTTTGTAGCTGTGAAGAAGCCTGAGATGTGCAGGGAATGATGAGAAGCTGGAATGTAGGGTGCACATGAATGAAGGCTAGAACAAGATTGGAAAGGAAGGCTGTGGTTAAACTGGGGACAGGCCCTAGGGATTGAAAAGGGGTATTTGTACTTTATTCTCTAGGCCACAGGGAACCATCAGTGGGCTGTTTTCTGTTGCAATGTATGTTTTAGAAAGATCTTTCTGCTTGTAGATAGGCAGGAAGAGGAATGAGTTGGGGGATGGAAGCAGTGCTTCATGTGAGTTAAGATGGTTTACTTTCACTAAGGCAATGACAATGGGAAGAGAAGGGAGGCAGTGGGGTCAGAGTTGAGAGGTATGTAGAAGCTTGCATCAACCAGACCTCATTCTAGATGTGGAGAATGAGAGTTCATCCTTAAGGACAACTTATAGGAGACTGAACTGGTGAATTAAAGTAGTTACTCATTCAGGTGTAGAAAACTGGAGTAATAACAGGAGTTCGTAGAAATGCTGATACTGATTTTAAACATTCTGAATTTGACCCATCTATGGTTTATCTAGGTGACACTTAGAAATACGAATCTCAAGAGAGGTTGAGAAGAAGTTATGTGTTTTCTTTCTAGAAACATCTGTAACCAGCTTAGTGTATACTACATATGAACTTCATGCCAAACCCTTTGCTGTTGTTTGTATAGATGTCTTATGTCTTCAGCAAGAAATAAAATTTTCAAACGGTTCCAAATATTCGTCCCTAGTCGTAAGCTTTTAAAAGGCAGGAACACTGGGTTCGACTTCTTTTGTTTTGTTTTGTTCGACTTCTTTTGTTCGACTTCTTTTGTTTTCTCACAGAGCCTAATACAGGGGTAGGCATAAATTGGGAGATAAACACTTAAAGGTATTCTTTAAAGTAAGAAGATAGAGTCAGAAAATGAAGGCAATGAAGAATAGTTTAGGCCAGGTGGGGTGGCTCATGCTTGTAATCCCAGCACTTTAGAGGCTGAGGGGCAGATAGATCCCTTGAGTCCGGGAGTCCTAGACCAGCCTGGGCAACGTGGCGAAATCCTATCTCTAAAACAAACAACAAAAAAAGCAAAAATTAGCCAGGAGTGGTGGTGCATGCTTATAGTTCCAGCTGTTTGGGAGGCTGAGGTTGGAGGATCCTTTAAGCCCAGGAGGCGGAGGTTGCATCAGCCGAGATCACACTGCTGCACTCCAGCCTGGGCAACAGAGCAAGACCCTGTCTCAAAAAAAAAAAAAAAAAAAAGAAAAGAGAAAAAGAATAGTTTAGAAAATTGAGCAATTAAAGTAATTCAGAGGACTTAAAAAAGAAAAAAAAAATCCTTCATATAGATTCTTAGTAAGAAGTGGGGAGAAAAATGGAATCCAGAGATACAAAGAAAGATGAAGAATATGAGTAATTACGGCTTTAAAAATATTTAATGCTAACAGTAATTGAAAGAAAGATTATTGCCAGAAGGGATTTTTTAAAGAAGGGAATTAAAAAAATATAAAATCCTTGTAATGGTACATACTTTTAGAGAATTTAAACAAAAAAGTCATTGAGAGTTAATAATAAGGTGTTTGAATTTGATAGTTTCAGTAAAAAATCCTGGATCTCTGAATATAAAGACACTCAATAAACAAAAGTTGCCATTTATGATTGATATAATTAAAAGGGACTTAAACACTTTAAAAATAGTATTTTGGGTGTTTTGCATCCCATAGGGAGAGGGGTATCTCAGTATCCTCTCTCTATCCTCCATACTGAGTATTGATTGACTGAAGGGTAAATTCCTACTGTCCAGAGACAGAGATAAACTCAGTGGAATGGACTAGGTTTTTTGCTACAGGAACAATGGTGACTTTGTCAAGCAAATTTTTCACTTTGTTTTATTTTCAGTCTATATGTTGTTTTCTATCTCATTTTCATATATCATTACATATCTATGATTATTATGTAAAAATCACTTTTCTTACTTTGTAACAGATACTGGTTTGCTTTAGAAAGTGTTAAAAATCTAACTTCTGATCAGCTTTAAAGAACATAGTCTCTGGGTGGTCCATGTCTGATCCATACGATTATTTTAACTTTTTTTCGATACTATTGATATTCAAACAAAAGTAACTTAAGAGAACCTGCCAGATGAATGAGATTGGGTCATATTCCTCTTCAATAATAAAAATCTTGCTGAGGCTGGCACCTGGAGAAAGGCTAGTGAGATTAAAATCAGTGACTCTTTCACCTCCCTTTGCTTTGTCAAGCATAAGAGAAAGAGGGACTATGAAGCCTTGACAAGGAGAGCAGTGACTTTAATTAAGGGCAAGAAGGGCTCAGGCCTTGATTCCTAATTGTAGATGTTTTTTCAAACATCAGAGGTGCAAACTCAAAATACCTTGCAATTTACTGGTGAGTACAGTCTACTTAAATAAAGGACTATTTAATTCAAAGAAATTTAGAAGGCTTTTTCTTAAGCCAGCTTTGTGTATATTATATTATCGTATCCCTGGAGAATGTAAAATTCTGAATGTGGACCTGCACATTGCTATTTTTTTCCCCCACTTGGATCTTCTTTGGTGTGTATGTGGCTGTGTTTACATGTGTCTCCTATGTGTCCAGCTTATTTTTGGGCGTAGAGGAGAGGTTCCTGATGACTTGCACTCTTTACTTCTCACTACCATCACATACATTACTTTTATAGCTTCCATCCTGCCATTTCAATGAATGGGAAATACGATCACAGGGTAACATGAGTTAATAAGTAATTTTAGGAGGATATTGCTTAAAAATGGTTTCTCAATTATGTTCCATTTGGTTCCTTGTGTTGATAAAATGAGAGCTTCCTTAACAGTAGAATTCACATCGTGAAGCTGAGTTGAAGTTTGAGGATTCTTGCTACCATTTAACATTTAATGGCATTCAGTTTTCTTGACTCATATTTTTGACATAGTGTTCCATGTTTCATCTGTCACCAATACAGTCCTACTTGGATCTGTAAGCCAAATGAATGCCACCTATTAAATATTGTAGTGTACTCTTCGATTGTTCATTTATTTAGTAGGTTTTTATTAATTTAATGACTATGGTCCTAGTCCCTTTCACATATGGTGCCATAGGTGGAGGAAGGGTTCAAATGTTTCCATAGTATTTATATTTTTTGTTATGTGAATGCCACACAAGCAGCTCTGTAGCCAGAATTTCTTGGTGGCCCAAATATAAAGCCTTCTAATTAGAAGTATGTGGTGCTATAATAAAAACATTATCAAACCAGCTGTACTAGGTACAGATTTTCTGTTTTGATTCATGTGTGTGCATCTATTACAAACACAGCACAAATAGAATATAAAATAAGTTAACACTCACAGCCAAACCTGTTAAATTTAGTTCAACAAATTGTATGAAACCCTCCATCTGTTTGCTACATTATTCTCACAATGATAATAGGCAAGGCAGATTTGCTAGCAGGGTTTTGTAGAGAGAATGGCTTGTTCAAAAAATAGGTAATAAGCTCCCCTAAATGAAACCAAACCAAACAGCATTATTTTCTTCTCTGTGGCTTTGAGTGTTTATGTTGTGATATTACATTTACACAGATGTTATTACTGATCTGTTGTGCCAAAGAATAATTTTGAAGCTCATTTATCAACAATTATTTCTCTGGCCAGTATGAATGTTCCAAAAGAGCAAGCAAGTGTGAGGAACAGATCTTTTGATTTCTTTAGTAATAGGTCATGAATAGCTGCTTTTTGCCTTTAGTACCTTTTTCTATGATTTGCTCTTGGCATTGCAAATACATTTATATTTTCAAATATACAGGAGGGCCACAAAGGTCTTTACCATGTAATAATTTGTAAATTAAATAATACTCACATTGTAGGGTTATTGAGGATTGCATGAGATAAAGAAGCATCTAGCACCAATGCTGATTTCTAAGCTGATGAAGCTAACTTGACTTACTTACCTGTCAGCACCTACATCCTATTAGTAATAATTGTGAATTACTGCAGACATCTCTCAGAATTCCTATGACATATCTTTCTAGAAAGCCAAAATTTTTCTGAATATAGTTTTAGGAACAGCTATCTTAGTTCTCAGATACTAATTCTCTTATTGTCTGAGAACTAAGACAGTTCTCAGATACTCATGATAATTTTTATTTTATTTTTTCAATTTAAATGAATAATTATTTAGCTCCTACCATGTGTGAAGAATTTGTGTACTAGATATATAGGAAGTAAAGATAAATACATCACAGTCTATACAGGTTCAAACATTAATTTGAAACACTAGTCACACTTTTATTCCATTAAACACTGACTTTCCTTCCAGTTTTTGGATTTTTCTTGGCTACGTGCCTGGAAAAACCTTAAAACCTATCAAGAAGACATATACCATTCATGCCACACATATAATATCATTCATTGTTTTAATAATTCTTTTATTTATTATTATTTTTATATATAAACAGCTCTGGAGGCATCCTATAGAGATAGAAACCATGGCACAGATCAGGTTTCACTGCCACTGTGTTAGTTAGTAAACGAAGTATCCCCAGGTCCTCTGGCTATCAGGGCCTGCAGGCCCCTTTTGTATCTGGATAGTAATAGTAGATCTCCCTACTGCCACATTCCACAGCATAACCACAGGAAGACTTGTCTTCAGGTTCTCATCCCTTTTGTATCTGGAAATCCCCAAGGAACACATTCTGTTTTCCAAATTTAATTCTGGGGGATGGATTTGGGAGTCTTGTGGCAGCTTCTCCAGGCTGCTTCCACACTCCCTTGCAACTTTGTTCCAAATGTGAAAACAAGGCTCTCATCTGACTCTCTGTAGTATACTTATGATTAAATGCAAACATTTTGCAAACTCTGCTGAAGAGCTGCAGGTAATTCAGGAAATTACAACACAGAAAAAAATCTTAAATATGAATTTGCCTATTATAACTCCATAATATCAGATGATGTCTACTGATTTTCCTTCTCTGTTCCAACCCAGTGGCAGTGTTTACCTCCACAATAGGAGTGAGAACATTTGACCAGGTTTCCTTTTATTCAGAGACCTGACACCCCAACTTTCTCTTGGGCTAACTGCAAAGAAAAAAGAATAACAAAACCCTTTCTCTTTACCTTCAGGCTGTGGTCCATGTTGCAGTAAACCTAACCTCCTTTTCAGATGAAACTCTACCTTTATTTAAGAAGGCCTTTTATGTTATTAGATAGAAGAGTTTAGCATCTGGTTTTCTCAGCTCACCCATTCCTGAAAAGCAGGATTTATAAATTCAAATATCTTTGTAATCTGGTAAATATAAATGGGTGATGGGCCGAGCACAGTGGCTCATACCTGTAATCTCAACAACTTTGGGAGGCCAAGGTGGGCAGATCATGGGGTCAGGAGATCGAGACCATCCTGGCTGACATGGTGAAACCCGTCTCTACTAAAAATACAAAAAATTAGCCCAGCATGGTGGCAGGTGCCTGTAGTCCTAGTTACTCAGGTGGCTGAGGGGGGAGAATGGCATGAACCCGGGAGGTGGAGCTTGCAGTGAGCCGAGATTGTGCTACTGCACTCCAGCCTGGGTGACAGAACGAGACTGTGTCTCAAAAAAAAAAAAAAAGTATATATATATATCCACATATATATATATGGGTGATGTGGGCTTGTTATAAGAAAAAGTATACTGTCTTCAATCTTTTTGAAATAAATGGTCGGGCTTCTTGGGTGTATTTTTTAACACAACCTTTGATAGGAAAAAGTTTAGGAAATATTTAGCTTAAGTGTGATGACATTTGTCATCTGACATATATAATAAATAGGGAAAGATGGGAACCATGGTTAGTGGATAACAGATGCTTCACCTACAGAGAACCTGGGACTCAACTTTAGCTGTTGACACCACATGAGAGCATGAGTGGGGCATTCCCAACTCTTCCTACTATTTGGAGAGACAACAGGAATTCCCATTTCTATGAGGTGACTGGGTTTTGCTTCCAAAATTTAAAAAACACTATGAGGGTTGATATTGTATGTTTCAAATGAAGCATGTTGGTAGGCCACATCTGACCTCTAGGGTGCAGTTTCTCAGCCTCTGTTGAAAAGGATTTGGGCTTCACTTTTGCAAAGCCAAAAGGCCAGAAGGTCAATGGAAAGTTTTTTGGTTTTGATTTTGTTTTGGCCAAATCTATACATAGTGTTTTTATTGTTTTGTGGAATAACAGCATCAACAAGTTATGACATTATAATAGTATTTTGTCTCTGCTACATAGACAAGATGAAGATTTGGGGAAGAACAGTAGTTCACCTGAAAATGTTTGATTTAGTTACAGGAATTAGTTTGGATAGAACAAAGGACATGAGAGGTTTGGAATCAGACAGACCTAGGCTTAAACCCATCTCTGACATTCAAATGTAAGTTGGTGTAAAAGACAAACTCTATGACTCACCTTCTGATCTGTAAAATGGGAATAATAAAGCTTACCTTACAAATAAGAGTAAGGCCAGATAATTCATACAACTGACTGGTCCACAGTAAGCATTAAAAAATACCAGTTTCTTCTTTTCTACCTCCTGTTTACTTGGTTGTTTATTAATTTCCACCACTTGCCTTAGTTCCAAAGCCAGAACTTTTAAGTTTGTTTTGTTTCTCTGTGTAGGTTTTGCAGTGTTTAGAAGTGGGATGGCTATCTCAACAAGTTCCAATAAATTCCTAGTTTTATCAAATGGAAGACTGTCTGGTCTCTTGCCCAGGATTTGTTATGGCACTTCCCCAGTACATTTTGTTGTATTCCTAGTGCTGCATTAATCCATCTAGCTGTGCTCACTTGACGTCTAATGGTTGGTCCTGCTGACATAACCTTAGCAACCTTATTCTCCTTGTTAGTATCACCCACAGCAGCCAAGTAGCTCCTCCACCAATTATGCATTTAATTGTTTAACTAGTTGCATGTATTTCTCTCTTACATTGTCATTCATATTATTTTTAGTGGAATTTGGGGCAGAAAAGCTACTATCATTTTTTCTCTTTGTCATTATTAGTTTGTACAGCCAGTGCAAAGCAATCGGGGGAAAACACAGGTTGTTTATCAGGAATGCTGTGTTCTAGTTGTTCTAGTAGCAGAAGGTCTGCCATTAGCTCTATGCCACTAGGCAATTCTCCTGCCCCTTGGGTGCTTGGTTATCTCTTTTGTAAATTGAAGTTAATAGTGTTTGCCCTGCTAGCTCTCTGGGTTGTCATGAGATAATAGATAACAAGGAATTTCACTCTACAAATGTAATGTGACTGAAAAATAAAGGTCATCATTTTAGAGTTTTAAGGAATGGGACAGGGTTCCTCAAACTCTGCTCTACACTAGAACCACCTGGGGAACTTTAAAAGCACCCCATGCTCAAACACAGTTTATAATCATTAAATCACACTCTGATGTGGAACCTAGGTGTTGGTATTTTTTTTAAATAGGAAATATGTTTATTATTGATCATCTCAATTCGAAAATATTCTTTCTCAGGGCTGGTCCATCATACTCAGTCTCTTTGCAAATATTAAATACATCAAAATCATGATCAATTTTAACAGTAACACAGAAACTTCTGTACAGTAAGCAACACAGGAATTTCTAACAATGACACAAGAGCTCCAGAACTTGCCAGTAAAACAAAGGCAGCATTTCCAATGACAAGGCGTAGGAGCCCATGGATAAAATTCTAACAGAACACATGCTGGAAACTAGGGTCAGGAAATGGTATCATCCAACCTTGATCTGAGTATGCTCAGTGATGGCACAAAGCATGTCCTGTGAGAGGGACTTGGAGATACGATCGCTTCTATCCAGAAATGTGCCCTTTGGGAATGGGACATATGGTACCTAAGTGCCCCCGAATCAATTGTTTTTCAACTTCCTGTCTACACAATCGTAACCAAGGTTTCAAGGAGAAGGCAGGCGCAGGAAGTATTTAGCTTTGACTTCTTAGCAGATGTAACACGAGCTCTTCATCCTCCGCTGAAGACAGGCCAGTATCCAAAGGCTCAAAAGTGTCCCACTTGGCCTTCTTTCTGTTACGACTTGTTGGTCCCATGTCTTCCACTTCACTGTTTTTCCTCTTCTTCATCCCCTGCTTCTTCTTGGTATCACTAATTTCATTTTCCATATCTTCACTATCTGAATCTTCAGAGCTTCTGTACTTATCTGGATCTGGGAGTGTGCTTGGATCAAATCCATCATCATCATCATTCCAATCCAGAAAGGCTTCCTCTTCATCTTTGGCCTTCGCTTGTCTCTTATTGGCTTCTTTTCTGGCTTCCCTTTCTTTCAGTCTTTCCTCCTGATGCTTTGCCTTAATTTTCTTCCTATATTCTTCTTTGTCAAATTTGTCCTCCTCCTGAAGTCTTCCCTTTGCTTTATCTAAGTTGATACCACCCGTGTCATCATCTTCCTCAGCATCCTTGATGGCAGATTTCTGCATTTGTGGCCACTGCTGAACCAACTCTCCTTCATCAGTACCTGTTATCTTCTTATTCACTTTAAAATTCTCTTCATTACTTTTTTTGCTTCTGCAACTTTGGTCACTTTTTTTCTTGATGCTGGATTTAGAAGGTTCTTTCTTCTGTAATGTTTTCTCCTCTTTAAGGTCAAATCCAAACACATTGTGCCACTTCACCTTCAAGAAATCAGCATCTTCTTCCTCCTCATCTCTGTCTAGGAACTGCATAGGAACTTCCTTGATCTTCTGTGCCTCACTGGTGTTAGGAAGAGATGGAGCTTGAGATCCTTTTGCCTTTGCCAGTTTCTCTTCCATTTCTTCTTCATCGTCTTCCTCTTCTTCCTGTTCTTCATCACTAGTATTGTTAGCCAGTCTGTGCTCTGCCCCTTTGAGTCTTTTTCCACCTTTCAGAAGGATGGACATTTTCTCATTGGAGAAGACTCTAAATTCTTCCACTTTGTCCTCAGTGAGGGAGGGAGCCATTGACTCAATTACTTCATCAGCTTGGCTCATTACCAATTCTTTGATGGGTTGTTCCTGCACTTTCTGAAGAAATCTTATGCATGGTGCCACAGCAAGACCAAGAGACAGGGCATATTCAGGTATAGATAACTTACATCAAATACTTCTTTATCCTCCATCAGGTATACCAATTGTGTATAGGAGACGAAGCACCTTTGAGCTGTTTCTTTTAAATTGTGATCTTGAGCTAAAAAAGATTCCAATTTTTTCTGGACATCTATAAGATTTTCTGGATTGATTTTGATTTCCTCCACAGGTACTTTCTTCTGAAGAAGCTGCTGCACGATAGCTTTTTTCTGAGGCGAGCAAAATTAATAAAGTTTCACCATCCTCTTTGTACCCAGCAGTTCTACCTGCTCTGTGAATATATGTGTTGGCATCCTCAGGACAATCAAACTGAGGAGTCCAATTCACACCCGGGAAATCCGGCCCCCTGGCTGCACTATCACTAGCAAAGAGTTCTGCAGCTGTATTACGGACAAACTCATTATAGACTTCCATTTTTCTCATTTGCTGCTGTCAGCCGTGGAGGGCAAGGATAGAAATACCAGGACGTAGCTGGCAAAACACTCGGTACAGATATTGGACCTCTTTGCAACTGGAAAAAAATACAATGCTCTTCTTCAGATGGCTTCTCAAAAAGGAATACAGCAACTCATTTTTTGCTGCTGCTCACAAACTATGTAGTTCTGTTCCAAAGTGGCAGGGGTGCTACATTTTGCTTTTTTATGAACCCAGACATACTCAGGGTTTTTCAAACTCAAGCGTGCAAGGTCCTTTACAGATTTAGTTTGTGTTGCTGAGAAAAGTAAAGTCTGATGTTTCTTGGGGAGATTTTCAGTATCAGTAAAGCCCATATCCAAGGTTCTATCTACTTCATCAAGAACTAACATTTGGAGATCGGTAGCGTGAAAAGATACTGTTTCATCCATGTGTTGAAGAAGCCGACCTGGTGTGCACACAAGTATATTTATGTTGTTGATCCTCTCAGCTTCGTGTTTCAGATCCTTTGCACCAATGATGAGACCAGCTGAGAAGCCATGATTCTTTCCCACTTTTTGGAGAACCTCAAAGTTCTGATAGGCCAGTTCTCTCATAGGTGATATTATGAGAACCCCCAGCCCATCTGTTGAGGTCCATTGCAGACGATATAAGGCTTCCTGCACTGGAACAAGGAAAGCCAAAGTCTTGCCAGATCCAGTTTTGGCCGCTCCAAGTACATCTTTACCTTGCAAAGCCAATCCAGTGGTCTGCTTCTGTATCTCAGTTACCAAATGGTACTGAGCTTCTTGCAAACCTTTCAGTGTTTTTTCTGGACAAGGAAAAAGCTGAAAATCTTGTAATTTCATTTACATTTATCTTCTCATAGTTCTGCATGTGGTGGCTGATACCCTCGCACCCAACCTGCCATTTGGGCTTCTTCAGTTGCTTCCTCAACTGCTTCTTTTTTTTCTGCCTGTGGCTGTATTTTTTCTTCCAGCGATTGAAGCTCTGCACTGGGTCAGGTTGGGCTCCCGAACCCGGAGAGTCTGCAGTTTTGCCCATTACGGAGGCAGCGACAGCTCGGGTCACCCCCAGACATGAAGCACCTAAGGCCAGGCTCGTAGAACAAGCATGGGGAAAACACACAGAGGCACATGCGTAGGTGTTGGTATTTTTAAACTACTCATGTGGTGCTAGTGCACAGCCAAGTTTGTGAACAGTGCTCCAGCACCTTGCTCTCAGAGTGTGGTCCATGAGGCCGACCATTAACAGGATCACCTGAGAGTTCATTAGGAATGCAGGTTGTCAAGTCCATTCTAAATCTTTGTATTTTAACAAGATCTTCAGGTGATTCATTTGCATCTTAAAATTTTAGAAGCACTGCTTTAGAAGTTACTTCATCTGTTTTATTTTGAAGTTGAAGAAAAATCCAGAGAAGTTACGGAGTTTACTGATGGTCACAGTTCTAGCTAATGAAGCCAGGACTAGAATTCAAAATTCTTGAATTCCAAACCTGTGCTTCTCTCCAACGCTGTGGATGTGAGCCTGTGTTATCCTTCACATAGAAGAAAAAGGTGTGGATAAATTGTCAATAATGTGTAGCTAATGTCTTTTTCAGATGTAGCTAATGGATTTGCTGTAATTCTCATCTCTCTCCAGACCTATCACCTTTGAGAACAATGTTCATGAGATGGAGAAACTTACTGGAAGCTGCACCTAGATAGATTGCTTTGGATATTTCAGGAGACAGTGGAAGAGTTTGCAATTTAATTGTGCTTGTTATTGATTTTTTTTTTTTTTTTGGGGGTGTGTGTGTGTGTGTGTGTGTGTGTGTAGCAGGGTCTCAGTCTCTTGCCCAGGCTGGGTGCAGTGGCACGATCTCAGCTCACTGCAACCTCTGCCTTCTGGGTTCAGACGACTGTCCTGCCTCAGCCTCCTGAGTAACTGGGATTACAGGTGTGAGCCACTGTGCCTGGCCTGTTATTGACTTATCTTACTAAAATTATCTACTTCCAAAGCATAAATACTAATAAAAATATTTATAAAATAAGACTTTTCTGCTCTTCATTAGCTGATGGACCAGTCTCAAGACTAAAAGACCATGGTATGAGACAAGAATACTAGTCTAAAAAGATGATGGTATGGGAAAAGAATATAATTTTTTCTTTCAGTTATCAACTTGAGGCTTTTGGGAAAGGGGAAAACCTGGGAATTTAGGGATGCAGTTAGTTTTGTAAGAAGCCAACCGAACGTTCCAAAGACAGAGCTTATGCTGGACTCTGTGCTCAAATTGATCTAGCCAGAGTATGAAGGAAGCTGGAGAGAAAATGCAGGCTAGGTTGGTGTTGATCTGTCCAATCAAACACCACATGGGTTTAGCAGATGTATGCCATGCACATCGAGATGTGCTATTTTAAATTTCCTGGGGCAATACTTGTTAGAGAAGAGCAGTATGTTGGACTCATCAGGCTTCTTAGTAATATGTACCTAGCTCTCTCCTCCTCTCTGCACCTGCTGTGCTACTGATTATACTGTAAGTAATGGCAACTTTGCCTTGGGAGGTTATGGATATGCTGCAGATGAGGCATCTCTCCTGTGAAGGTGTGTAAATTTCAAATTGCTAGTTGCAGCTCCTTGCAAGAGGGCCATGGGGAGCAGGAGGGAGAGAACACCAGTGGGACACCCAAAGCCATAATAATTTCTGATGATTAACCTCCAGTTTTTCACATCCCCTATTATGTGTGTTTCCAGGATCACAGACAAAATGATTGCTCTGCTGCATGGAAAATCTGGCACTGTATAACTATCTAATTTTCCACGCATGATATCATAATACCTCTAGTAGCACTATTTGTAGCTAAAACCTCCCTCTCCTCCTCCTCCTTCCTGTTTTTTCCTCTATTTGATGTATTTTCCTTTCTTTCATTAATTGCAAGGGGCTTTAGCCCAGGGTGAGGATAGTGAGTAGTGCAATAGGAGTGGTGGCTTCAGAGCCTCCGGTCTGCATGGTAAAAAAATATATGTGTGTGTTTAGCTGTTTAGGAGAAGATTTCTAAAGACCCAGAGTGATATTATTACAGCTAGAATGTATTTAGAAACTCTAATGAAATGCATGTAAGGACAGAGGCAGGTAATAGAAATGAGTGACTGGATCAAGAGAACTGTGGTGGACTGGGCGGCTCCTAGCCTGTCTTAGAAGGGACATACCGGCCAGCTCCATCCATTGTTGCTATAGAGAGTGACAACCAGTGCTATGAAATCTCATTTTTAAACAGAAGCTAAAAATTCAAGTTTTACATGAAATTTTCTGCTCTCTAAATGTTCATAATTGAGGTTTCTTTTTAACTCCATCAACTATGTAGCCCAAAAACCACATCTGAAGGACTAGATTGGGCCTGTGGGGCAAGAGTTTGTAAACTTGATTTAGTCTGATGTCCTCATTTCATGGAAGAAAAGGAATTTGTCCAAGCTCACTCTTGACATTAGTGAGGTGCACAGTTGAGAAAAGAATGCAGGTCAGAATGCTTCTCATTCTTTTCACCTCTGAAGATACCTACAGTAGGATTTATGTGCCAGGAAGTGAGCCAGGTTAGGGTTAGGTTACAGATATGGCTCCAGCCCTCAGTGACCTCACAGTCTGGCAGGGGTGACAGACAAGCAAACAACTAACTATAATTCTTTGAGGTATGTGCAACAGAGAAGTAGCTATAAATGCAGAGGCAACATCAGGAGGAACAAGTTCATTTCATCTGTGAAGAGGGTGACATGGTGTGAAGAATCAGGGATGGGCTTACAGAAAAGGTAATGCCTTGGTTGGGTATTGACACTTAAATATTTTGATAATAGTCACGGTGTTTTGTTTGCTTGCTTCTTTTACATTTGTTAAGCAGCTGGGTTGTTACTGTGATTCTAATGAATTTAGGGGGGCAGGAATTGATAATAAATTGTCTCGTATTGACTTAAAGTTCACACATACCAACTTACTTGGACCTCATAATGTTTGGTGAGGGTAAGGAATAGGGCAGGTATTCGTAGATAAGGAAATTGTGACTCGGGAAAACTAAATGCAAGGCCCAATGTCACCTCATTATATACGCAGCAGTAGAACTGGGTGGAAGGGAAGTTTCTCATTTGTAGTTGGTGCTATTTATATTTTGGGTCCTGACTTAGCGTGGCAACACAAATCATCCATCCTGTGCTGTAAACCAATTCCAAGTTCTGGAATCCTCAGGAGTTTTTGCCTCAATTTTCCTGGGAAATTGTTCATTGGAGATAAGGTGAAGATAAAGGTTTGGCAAGACTCTGATTCAGAGTGCAGAAACACTCAGTCTTTCAGCCCGGCCCTATTCCACAAGTTGTAGGCCTGCAGGGCTGTGTTCAGTGGGACACTGGTGAGGGTAGAAGGTTGGGGGATAGGAGGCCTAATTTTCACGGAGTCCCAGTGTAGGCTAGCAGGAACCTTGGGAATGCTATTGTGTCTGGAATTGGTGGGTTCTTGGTGTCGCTGACTTCAAGAATGAAACTGCAAACCCTCGTAGTGAGTGTTACATCTCATAAAGGCGGGGTGGACCCAAAGAGTGAGCAGCAGCAAGATTTATTGTAAAGAGCAAAAGAACAAAGCTTCCCAGTGTGGAAGGGGACTGGAGCAGGTTGCCACTGCTGGCTCAGGCAGCCTGCTTTTATTCCCTTATCTGACCCCACCCACATCCTGCTGATTGGTGCATTTTACAGAGAGCTGATTGGTCTATTTTACAGAGTACTGATTGGTACCTTTACAATCCTTACGCCTAGACAGAAAAGTTCTCCAAGTCCCCACTAGGTTAGCTAGATACAGAGTACCAATTGGTGTATTTACAAACCTTGAGCTAGACACAGAGTACTGACTGGTGTATTTACAAACCCTGAGCTAGACACAGAGTGCTGATTGGTGTGTTTATAATCCTTGAGCTAGACACAGAGTTCTAGATAGAAAAGTTCTCCTAGTTCTCACTAGGTTAGCTAGATACAGCCTACTGATTGGTGTTTTTACAAACCCTGAGCTAGACATAGAGTACTGATTGATGTATTTACAATCCCCTAGCTAGACATAAAGGTTCTACAAGTCCCCACTAGACTCAGGAGCCCAGCTGGCTTCACCTAGTGGATCCTGCATCACGGCTGCAGGCAGAGCTGCCCACCAGTCCTGAGCTATGCCTCCACTCCTTAGCCCTTGGGCGGTCAATGGGACCGGGCGCCAAGGAGCAGGGGGCAGTGCTCCACGCTGGAGCCCACTGTGGAGGCGGGTGCTCGGATAGCCCTGCCCCGTGGGGAGGCAGCTGAGGCCCGGCAAGAACTGGAGCACAGCGCCAGGGGACCGGCACTGCTGGGGAACCCTGTGCACCCACTGCAGGTGCTAAGCCCCTCACTGCCCTGGGCCTGCAGTGCTGGCAGCAGCTCAGTGTGCCAGCCTGCCGAGCCGGTGCCCCTACCCGTGCCCCAGCTGGCGCTTGCCGGAACTCGTGCTGGCCCAGGACCACAGTGAGGAGCCCTGGTCCCTGACCTCGCCTCTCACTCCACACCTCCTGGCAAGCAGAGGGAGGTGGCTCCAGTCTCGGCCAGTCCAGAGAGGGGCTCCCACAATGCTGTGGCAGGCTGAAGGGCTCCTCAAGCACCGCCAGAGTGGATGCCGAGGCCGAGGAGGCATGGAGAGCAAGGGCTGTTAGCACATTGTCACCTCTCACTATGGGCATGGGGTTAAGTACATATAAACAATTTCACACTTATAGTGGGTTATTTTAGAAATTCATTGACTGACTGGGCGCAGTGACTCAAGCCTGTAATCCCAGCACTTTGGGAGGCTAAGGTAGGCAGATCACAAGGTCAGGAGATTGATACCATCCTGGCTAACAGGGTGAAACCCTGTCTCTACTAAAAACACAAAAAAATTAGCCCGGCGTGGTGGCGGGTGCCTGTAGTCCCAGCTACTCGGGAGGCTGAGGCAGGAGAATGGCGTGAACCCAGGAGGCGGAGCTTGCAGTGAGCCCAGATGGCGCCACTGCACTCCAGCCTGGGCAACAGAGCAAGACTACATCTCAAAAAAAACCAAAAAAAACCAAAAAAAACCAAGAAATTCATTGACCATGTGACCCAACTTCTTAGGAGAAAATTGAGACAGTAAGAAAGGGGATACTTTTACTGAGTGCTCACTGTGTCTTTGCAACTGCACTAGGTATTTTTATGTTATCCAAGTTAACACTTCCAGAAAGCCTGAAAGATGAACATCATCAACTCTATTTTCCAGAAGAAAAGCTGAGACTCAAAGAAGAGGTTATGTGACTTGCCAAAGGTTAGATGGGTATTAAATGATGGAGCTTGTATAGAGTTAGGTCTGGTAGTCTGACTGAATCCAAAGAATGTGTCATAAGAAACCTAAGAAATGGGACATAATTTTCTGTGTAATGAAGGTGATTTATTTCATATAATAATTTTACTTGGGGTACCTATGCGCACGTGTGCATGTATGTGTTTGTATGTGTATGTTTATGGTGATGGTGAGGTGTCAACAGAAAACAGCATAGGAAAGGCAGAGGAAAGAACCAAATGGGTGAATTTACTTCTAGTCTAATTTACCATGTTGGCTATTCACTTTCAGTTACTCTGCATTAACAGAGATAAAAGAGTCTGGTGGAAAATCTCAAAACTGGATTAATGAAATTATTTGTATTTGGCATTGGGTTGTGAGTGTGTGTAATGGTTTAGAAAATTATAAAACAAATAATGAAACCATTTAGTCAATGTTCATCTTAGGAGGAAGAGAAACGCTGTGCTTTTCATCAACTCTGCTAAATAACATCTCTCTCCTTCCTTCTTTCACATAGCAGTGTCTCTTAGGCAGGCACAAGTTATCCTTACAAAGGGAACTGGTTTCTCTCTCAATTTGCTTGTTTACTTTTTCAGATTTCCTGGAAGAGTTAAGGTAATTAAACAACTTGGTGTAATTGCGGTACTTTTAAGCTTTCTTTCCCAATTTCTGTTAAACTATAGCCTATGGTTGGTTGTAAGGAGGATTACCAATTAATTTACCTAACATAGTTTAATTGAACACCTACCATATGCAAGGCACTGTGCTACCTTCTGGGGAATACAAATATCAAAGTGACAAAGGCAGATATGCAACTTACTGTAATGTAGTTAGATCATAACAAAAACAGGCCCAGATCATATCAGGCAGAGATGCTGGGAAAGATAATTCGATATCCTTAAAAAACAATATTTAAAAAATATTTGTTCTGCATTTATTTAGCAGGAGAGAGGTTATTACCAGCCTGAATTTTTAATTTTCTATTAAAGTGTACCCTCAGCTTTGATGAGCAAGATCTATTTTTTTTTTTTTTTTTTTTGAGGCAGGGCCTTGCTCTGTCACCCAGGCTGGAGTGCAGTGGCACGATCTTGGCTCACTGCAACCTCTGCTTCCCAGGTTCAAGTGATTCTTGTGCCTCAACCTCCCAACTGGGATTATAGATGTGTGCCACCATGCCCAGCTGATTTTCGTATTTTTAAGGTCAATTTATATGTATATATTTTCAGCTATTTATGGAATTGCATGTGGGTACCATGGTACCATTTTATTTCAATGAAAACCCCTCCTATAGATTGTTACTCTGGGCTACCACCCAACTGGCCCAGCCCTTAATTTTGCTCTCTATAGAAGAATGGAGCTCATGGAGACAGGGGAGGGAAACCGAGGAGGGAAAGACTAATTCTGACTGCTACTGAGCCAGGCCTCAAAGAATGATTAAAATTTCTAAAAGCTGAGAAACTGAGGCCCAGGACAAGATAGGTCTGTCAGGAAGAGAGGGCAGTAGAGGCAAATGCAGGGCCAACTAAGCTAAGGTACAAGGGCCACAAACTGAAAGTGAGATATAGGAAGTCACTAGCTGACTGCAGAGGACAGATCTGATGAAGTATTACTGGCAGATTCAAAGGTCTTACTTCTACCATGGGACAGTTCTCATGAAGTGATAAAAGCTGAAATTGGAATGAAGTAGGGGAGAGCCAGGCTGGAGCACTTCTCTTATTGGAGGCTACAGTCACTTGCTTTAAGTTATGCCTGTCCTTAAGCACAAGCATTCTGTGCCAGCTTCTACATTACCCTCACTGTTCTGTGCCTTGCTTTGCTTCAACAACTTTTCTTGAAAGGATGTGCCATTTAGTGGCTCCTTTGCCACTTTTTTCTCAATTGCTGACTTAGGATTTTTTTGTTTATTTGTTTTAAAGACAGGGTCTTGCTCTGTTGCCCAGCTGGAGTGCAGTGGTGCAATCATAGCACATAGCTCATAGGTCATCAGATCCTCCTGCCTCAGCCTCCCGAGTAGCTGGGACTACAGGCATGCGCCACCATACCTGGCTAATTTTTTAGTTTTTTGTAGAGACAAAAAACTCACTATGTTGCCTACGCTGGTCTCAAACTCCTGGCCTGAAGCGATCATCCCACCTCTGCCTCCCAAAGTATTGGAATTACAGACATGAGCCACTGTGCCTGGCAGAGGGCTGACTTAGGAAGTGGCATGTCTTGAGATCATCCAAGGACTTTAGGTAGTCTGAGTTTGCTGTTTTTATGAACACAAACAGGACTGACATTAACAGGACTGACCTGGGAAGTTAATAATGGCAAGGAAGATGCCTGAATGCCTGGAGGAAGTGAGTAGATGTAGGTGTCGACTGGTTCTGCTGGAAGCAAAGGCTCTCCATCCGATAGACCCTCTAGAAATACCTGGGAGGCTCAGCTTCTAGTCTCAAAGAAGGCCTGGAGCTTTGAGAATGTGGTCTTGTAGAGAGGATCTGTCAGATCAGTATTCAAGATGGTAGATACCACTTACATAATCGCAATTTCATTTTGGATTCTTGGCCTTCATATTTAGAAACAAATTCATACTTGTAATAGTTCTTGTTAAGCATTAGTGGAACAACATTTTAGCATTATTCCTCTACCACAGGCACAACACAAATACAATAGCTGAGGATATTTATAAAGGAGGGCATTTAGAAAGTGGGATTACATGTAGGCTTCCACTCCAAGTATGTTGGCATTGAGAACTTTTATTCAGTCATCTAATATTTCTATCATCTTTGATATTTTAAGGACATATTCCTAGCTTAATATTTTTATTTTTAAAAGGGTATTTGACAGAACAATAAATGGTATTTTAAAAATAAAAAATTCTGCAGGTAAATAAGTTTGGAGAGTGTTGACTTAAGAAACTTAAACAATTTTTTTTAAGTCCAAGACTTTTCAGAGCTTTAAATATGGTAATATGCTTTTAGCAATTATAAGAAGAGTATACATGGTCACCTATTTTGTGGTAAACTGAGACCCACTAGAGACAACATGGGAAGCATTGTTCTAGATCATAATTTACATGTAATCTTTTGAGAAAGTCACTTTATATCTTTTTAATTTATATACAATTGTTTTCAACTTTTATTTTAGATTCAGGGGCTATTTTATTTTATTTATTTATTTTAGATTCACGGGTTTGTTATATGGGCATATTGCATGATGCTGGTTTGGGATACAGATGATGCAGTCATCCAGGTAGTCAGTATAGAACCCAGTAGTTAATCTTTCAACACTTATCCCCTCTGCCTCCCTCCCCCTCTCCAGTAGTCCCCAGTATCTATTGTGCCCATCTTTATGTCCGTGAGTATCCAGTGTTTAGCTCTCACTTATAAGTGAGAACATGCAGTAATTGGTTTTCTGTTTCTGCCTTATTTTACTTAGGATAATGGCCTCCAGCTGCATCCATGTTGCTGCAAAGGACATGATTTCATTCTTTTTTTATGGCTGTGTAGTATTACATGGTGTATACGTACCCATTTTCATCATCCAGTCCACTGTTGATGGGTACCTACATCGATTCCATGTGTTTGCTCTTGTGAATAGTGCTGTGAGGAACATACAAGTGCACGTGTTTTTTTGGTAGAATGATTTCTTTTCTTTTGGAATGAGATTTCTGGGTCGAATGGTAGTTCTGTTTTAAGTTCTTTGAGAAATCTCCAAACTGCTTTCCACAGTGGCTGAACTAATTTACATTCCCACCAACAGTGCATACGTGTTCGCTTTTATCTGCAGCCTCACCAACATCTATTATTTTTTGACTTTTTAATAATAGCCATTCTGACTGGTGTGAGATGGTATCTCATTGTGGTTTTGATTTGCATTTCTCTGCTGATTAATGATGTTGAGTATTTTTTCATATTTTTGTTTTGGCTGCTTTTAAGTCTTCTTTTGAGACGTGTCTGTGTCTTTTGCCCACTTTTTAATGGGGTTATTTGTTTTTTTTGCTTGTTGATTTGTTTAAGTTCCTTATAGATTCTGGATATTAGACCTTCATTGAATGCATAGTTTGCAAATATTTTCTCCTATTCTGTAGATAGTCTGTTTACTCTGTTGATAGTTTCTTTTGCTGTACAGAAGCTCTTTAGTTTAATTGGGTCCTACTTGTTATTTTTTGGTTTTGTTACAATTGCTTTTGAGGACTTAGTCATCAATTCTTTCTCAAGACCAATGTCCAGAATAGTGTTTCCTAGGTTTTCTTCTGGGATTCTTATAATTTGAGGTCTTATAAATTTTTAATCCATCTTGAGTCAGTTTTTTAATATGGTGGAAGGTAAGGGTCCAGTTTTATTCTTCTGCATATGGCTAGCCAACTATCCTCACACCACTTATCAAATAGGGGGCCATTTCCTCATTGCTTGTTACTGTTGACTTTGTCAAAGATCAGATGGCTGTAGGAGTGCAGCTTTATTCCTGGGTTTTCTAGTCTGTTCCATTGGTCTCTGTGTCTGTGATGAGAGTGGGCATCCCCATCTTGTTCTGTTCTTAAGGGAAATGTTTCCACCTTTTTCCAATGCAGTATTGTGTCCGGAATTGGTGGGTTCTTGGTCTCACTGACTTCAAGAATGAAGCCACGGACCCTCGCGGTGAATGTTACAGTTCTTAAAGATGGTGTGTCCAGAGTTTGTTCCTTCAGACGTTGAGATGTGTCTGGAGCTTCTTCCTTCTGGTGGGTTTGTGGTCTCGCTGTCAGGAGTGAAGCTGCAGACTTTCGTGGTGAGTGTTACAGCTCTTAAAGGCAGCACATCTGGAGTTGTTCATTCTTCCCAGTGGGTTCATGGTCTCGTTGGCTTCAGGAGTCAAGCTGCAGACCTTCGTGGTGAGCGTTACAGCTCATAAAGGCAGCGTGGACCCAAAGAGTGGGCAGCAGCAAGATTTATTACAAAGAGCAAAAGAACAAAGCTTTCACAGTGTGGAAGGGGACCCAGCGGGTTGCCACTGCTGGCTCCAGCTTTTATTCCCTTATCTGACCCCACCCACATCCTGCTGATTGGACATTTTACAGAGAGCTGATTGGTCTATTTTACAGAGAGCTGATTGGTCCGTTTTGACAGTGTGTTGAGCTAGACACAGAGTGCTGATTGGTGTGGTTACAAACCTTGAGCTAGACACAGAGTACTGATTGGTGTATTTAGAAACCCTGAGCTAGACACAGAGTGCCGATTGGTGTATTTACAATCCTCTAGCTAGACATAGAAGTCCTCCAAGTCCCCATCTGGCTCAGGAGACCAGCTGGCTTCACCCAGTGGATCCTGCATCCTGGCTGCAGGCGGAGCTGCCCACCAGTTGGGAGCTGTGCCTGCACTCCTCAGCCCTTGGGCTGTCCATGGGACCAGGCACCATGGAGCAGCGGACAGCGCCCATCAGGGAGGCTCCTGCTGCCGGGGAGCCCACGCAGCAGGGGAGCTCCGACTTGGCGGGCTGCAGGTCCCCAGCCCTGCCCTGCGGGGAGGGAGCTAAACCTGGCGAGAATTTGAGTGCAGCGCTGGCGGTTCTGCGCTGCTGGGGCACCCCGCACAACCTCCGCAGCTGCTGGCCCAGGTGCTAAGCCCCTCACTGCCCTGGGGTGGGGGCGCCTGCCGGCGGCTTTGTGTGCGGGGGACCACCGAGCCTGCGCCCGCGCCTGCGCCCGCGCCTGCGCCTACCGGAACTCGCACTGGCCAACAGCACCGCAGCTCAGCCCCAGTTCCCGCCCCTGCCTCTCCCTCCACCGCAGAGGGAGGCGGCTCTGGCCTCAACCGGCCCAGAGAGAAGCTCCCACAGTGCTGTGGTGGGCTGAAGGGCTCCTCAAGCACCTCCAGAGTGGACGTCGAGGCAGAGGAGGCGCTGAGAGTGAGGGCTGCTAGCACATTGTCACCTCTCAGTATGATGTTGCCTGTGAATTTGTCATAGATAGCTTTTCTTCTTTTAAGTATGTTCTTTGATGCCAGGTTTTTTGAGGGTTTTTATCATAAAGAGATGTTAGATTTTATGAAAAGCATTTTCTGCATTTATTGAGATGATCTTATGGTTTTTGCTTCTAATTGTGTTTATGTAGTGAATCACGTTTATTGATTTGCATATGTTGAACCATTCTTACATTGCAAGAATAAAACCTACTTGATCATGATGAATTAACTTTTTGATTTGCTGCTGGATTTGGTTTGCTAGTATTTTGTTGAGGATTTTTGCATTTGTGTTCATCGGGGATACTGGCCTGTAGTTTTCTTTTTTCACCATGTGTTTTGCCATATTTTGCATCAGGATGATACTGGCTTCCTAGGATGAGTTAGGGAGGAGTCCCTCTTCCTCGATGTTTTTGAATAGTTTTACTAGCATTGGTACCAGCTCTTCTTTGTATGTCTGGTAGAATTCGACTGTGAATCCATCTCGTCCAGGGTTTTTTGGTTGGTTGGATTTTTATTACTGATAGAATTTAGTAACTTGATATTGGTCTCTTCAGGGTTTCAATTTTTTCCTGATTCAATCTGGGGAGATTGCATGTTTCTAGGAATTTATGCATTTCTTCTACATTTTCTAGTTTGTATGCATAGAAGTGTTCATAATAGTCTCTGAGGATTTGTATTTCTGTGGGATTGGTTGTGATGTCACCCTTGCTGTTTCTGATTGTGCTTACTTGGTTCTCTTTTTTTCCTTTGTTAATCTAGCTAGCAGGCTGTTGCTATTGCTTATCCTTTCACAGAACTAACTTTGAGCTTTGTTGGTCCTTTTTGTGGATATTTGGGTCTCAATTTTATGCAGTTCTGCTCTGATTTTAGTTCTTTCTTTTTTTCTCTTAGCTTTGGGGTTACTTTGTTCTTGTTTTTCTAGTTCTTCTAAGTGTGATGTTAGATAGTTAATTTGAGGTCTTTCTTTCTTGATGTAGGCATTTAGCACTATTAACTCCTCTTAATGAGAGGTGAAGCCAGCTGGACTTCCTGGGTTGAGTGGGGACTTGGAGAACTTTTCTGTCTAGCTAAAGGATTGTAAATGCACCAATCAACACTCTGTAAAAATGCACCAATCAGTGCTCTGTGTCTAGCTAAAAGAATGTAAATGCACCCATCAGCACTCTGTAAAAACGCACCAGTCAGCGCTCTGTGTCCAGCTAAAGGATTGTAAATGCACCAGTAAGCACTCTGTAAAATGGACCAATCAGCACTCTGTAAAATGGACCTATCAGCAGGATGTGGGCAAGGACAAATAAGGGCATAAAAGCTGGCCATCCCAGCTGCAGCAGCAACCTGCTCTGGTCTCCTTCCACGCTGTGGAAGCTTTGTTCTTTTGCTCTTCACAATAAATCTTGCTGCTGCTCACTCTTTGGGTCTGTGCCATCTTTAAGAGCTGTAACACTCACTGCGAAGGTCTGCAGCTTCATTCTTGAAGTTAGCGAGACCAAGAACCCACTGGAAGGAACCAGCTCTGGACACATTAACACTGTTTTTGCTCTATCCCAGAGATTTGGTATGTTGTGTCTCTGTTTCCATTTTTATTTAAAAGAATTTTTTGATTTCTGCCTTAATTTTGTTGTTTACCCAAACATCATTCAGGAACAAATTGTTTTATTTCATATAATTGAGTAGTTTTGAGATCGTGATATTGATTTCTATTTTTATTCCACTGTGGTCCAAGAGTATTCTTTGTATGATTTCAGTTTTTTTTTGAATTTACTGATACTTGCTTTATGGCTGAGCATCTGGTCAATCTTAGAATACGTTACATGTACAGATAAGAAGAATGTATATTATGTGGTTGGTTGTTAGAGTATTCTGTAGATATCTGTGGGTCCAGTTGGTCAAGTTTTGAATTTGAGTCTAGAAGTCTTTGTTAATTTTCTGCCTCGATGATCTGTCTGATGGTATCAATGAGTTGTTGAAGTCCCGCACTGTTATTGTGTGGCTGTTTCTTTTTATAGGTCTAGAAGTACTTGTTTCATGAATCTGGTGCTTCAGTGATGGGGTCATGTATATTTAAAATAGTTAAGTCTTCTCATTTAATTGAACCTTTATTGTTATGTAATGCCTTTCTTTGACCTTTTTTTACCGTCGCTGGTTTAAAGTCTGTTTTATGTAATATAAGAATAGCAACTCCTGTTTCTTTTTGTATTCCATTTGTGTGATAGCTCTTTCTCCATTCTTTTACTTTGAGCCTATAGTGTTGTTACATGTGAGGTGGTTCTCTTGAAGTTAGCAGACGGTTGGGTATTATTTTGTTATCCACCTTGCCACTGTGCTTTTTTTTTTTTTATTTTTTTTTTTTTTTGAGATGGTGTCTCACTCTGTCGCCCACGCTGGAGTGCAGTGGCACAATCTCGGCTCACTGCAACCTCTGCCCTCCGAGTTCAAGTGATTCTCCTGCCTCAGCCTCCCAAGTAGCTGGGATTACAGGAGCCTGCCACTACGCCCGGCTAATTTTTTGTATTTTTAGTAGAGATGGGGTTTCACCATCTTGGCCAGACTGGTCTTGAACTCGTGAACTAATGATCCACCCACCTTGGCCTCCCAAAGTGCTGGGATTACAGGCGTGAGCCACTGCACCCAGCCCATTGTGTGCTTTCTAAATGGAGTGTTTAGAGTGTTTACGTTCAAGGTTAATACTGATATATGAGGTTTTGATCCTGTTGTGATGTTGTTAGCGGGTTGCTTTATAGTCTTGTGTAGTTGCTTTTACAGACTTTGGGCTATGTGCTTATGTGTGCTTTCGTGGTAGCAGGTATAATTCTGTTTTAATGTTTAGAATTCCCTCGAAGAATTTCTTGTACGACTAGTCTAGTAGTAATGGATTCTTTCACTGTTTGCTTGTCTGGAAAAGATCTGATTTCTCCTTTGCTTATGAAGCTTAACTTGGCAGGATATGAAATTCTTGGTTGGAATTTCTTTTCTTTAAGGATGCTAAAAATAGGCCCCGATCTCTTCCTGTTGTGAGGTTTCTGCTGAAAAGTCTGCTGTTAGCCTGACGGAGTTCTCTTTGTAATTGATCTGACGCTTTCCTCTAGCTACTAAGATTTTTTCTTTTGTGTCGACTTCGGAGTGTTGATGACTATATGTCTTGAGGATGGTCATTTTGTATAGTAATTAACCTCACAGGGGTTCTCTGAATTTCTTGAATTTGCATGCTTACCTCTCTAGCAAGATTCAGGAGTTTTATGGACTACATCTCAAATATGTTTTCCAGGTTGTTTATTCTGTCTCCTCTCTCAGGAATACCAACGAGTTGTCGCTTTAGTTTCTTTACATAATGGCATATTTCTCAGAGGTTTTGTTCATTTAAAAAAATTATTTTTTCTGCCAGGCGTGGTGGCTCACGCCTATAATCCCAGCACTTTGGGAGGCCGAGGCGGGCGGATCACAACGTCAGGAGATCGAGACCACGGTGAAACCCCGTCTCTACTAAAAATACAAAAAAGTAGCCGGGCGCGGTGGCGGGCGCCTGTAGTCCCAGCTAGTTGGGAGGCTGAGGCAGGAGAATGGCGTGAACCCAGGAGGCGGAGCTTGCAGTGAGCCCAGATCGTGCCACTGCACTCCAGCCTGGGCAACAGAGAGAGACTCTGTCTCAAAAAAAAAAAAAAATTATTTTTTCTTTATTTTGGCTGACCCAGTTGATCTGAAGCATCAGTCTTTGAGCTCTGTAATCTTTCCTCAGCTTGGTCTAGTCAATTGTTAAGGCTTAAACTGTATTTTGAAATTTCTGTGGTGAATTTTTAATTCCAGAAATTCAGTTTTGTTCTTCCTTAAAATGGCCATGTTATGTTTTAACCCTTGAATCATTTTACTTACTTTTTTGAATTTGGTTTTAACTTTCTCTTGAATCTTATTGAGCTTCCTTGTCATCCAGATTCTAAAGTCAATGTCTGCCCTTTCGGACATTTCAGTCTGGTTAGGATCCAGTGCTGGGGAGCTAATGTGATCTTTTGGAGGTAAGGAAACGTTTTGACTTTTTGAATTGCTAGAGTTCTTGTACTGGTTTCTTTTCATCTTAGGGGGCTGGCATTTCTTTATCTTTTTGAAGTTGCTGTCATTTGGATGGGGCTTTTTGTTTTTCTATTATTTTTTCCCTTGAGGGTTTGACTGTAGTGCATATCATGTATAGTTGATTGGCTTCATTTCTGAGTGCTTTCAGAGGGTTAAGGCTCTGTACAGGTTCCTTAGTTGTGGCTAGTTTCCTGCATTGGGTTTCACAGTCGATGCATGCTGTAGGAATTTATTTTTGTTTGGTGGTGTAATTCAGGCTGTGATCCGGTAGATGTCCCTTAAGAGTAAGAGCTGGCAGGTAGGTTTTTAACCCTGTGCCCTTTGTATTTCCGTGCATTCACAGTAATGCTCTGCGAAGTGGGAAATGGGTGGAGTGGGGATTACCCCTTTACCAAGTTTATTCCCAGGTCTTGGAGAAGCTGCCTCCAATCACTGGTGCTATGCCTGCATTTCCTGAACCCCAAAGTGCTCCTGGTTGACTGCACTCTCCCCTCCCTTAAGGGAGGCCTGAGCTGAAGGTTAGGCCACCAGAAGACTTGCAGCTCCCCAGGACTTTCTGGTCATCTGAGCTTGGCAGAGTCAGAGGATGTTGTGGGGTATGTCTGTGGGTGGTCTGGTGATGCCCACAGGGTGGGCAGGGTGGTGGGGCTAATGGTGTGCAGCTGGTGTGGCACTTACAGCCTGGGGTTTTTGCCCAGAATACAGTTATAGGGACCACTTAGCTCAGGCTCCCCCAGCTGGGACTCCTGGTGTCTGTCCCAGGAGTAGGCCTGACCAGCTAGTTTTGTCCCAAACCTTCTGGGCCCAGATCTCTGGGCTGGTCAAGGCCAGAGGGCTCCCTCAGGTAGCAGCTACACTGCCCAACAGGCTATACCCATCTTGTGGAGGGAGGGACACCAAGCTTTGGTGCTGGCACACAAATCCACACCTCACTCTTCTCAGTGTTCTGAGAGTGGGGGCTCCTTCCCTGCTTAGGCTGAGGTCACGCATCTCAGCTGGATACCCATGGGCAGTGTGCCTGAAACCTGGGGGATTCGAACCGACCTTTGACTTTGTCCTCTGGCCCCCTGGGGTTGAGTATCACCTGTGCTGGAGGCACTGAATTGCTCCCAAGCCACCGGCAAAACACTCAGGGTAGTGGAAGCCGTGCTGTGTGCACCCTCTTGTAGGAGTGCCCAGGCAGGACCTTGGGAGGGGCCAGCTGACAAGGGGGCACACAGGTCAGATGTTCTCCAGACCTGTGTAAAGGCAGCCCTGGTTTCTCCTGACCCAGCAATCAGCAGGGGCTACAGTTACTCAAAGCAAGATGGAGAGCCTTGGGGATAGGCACATATAGTTGCATTTTGCCGCATCTGCATGTTAAACCTTCTGGGCTCCATGGAGGTTCAAGCTCTGCCTCTGCCTATTCTCCAGCAGTTCCCTGTGCCAATTCAAATGTCTTTTCAGGTCGTAGGATCTCTTGTAGCTAGGACCCCAGAGGTCTGTGGCAGGAGTGTTGCGTCCTGGAGCTCTTTCACTCTTCCCTTCTTTAGTACCTATTAGGGATCAAGAGCTGGTCCTGGTGCTTAGTGATGTCATGCAGGCTTCCTAGCTTCCTCCCTCTTTGATCTCACTGTCTACATCACCTTCCTATTGACTTTCAGCATTTTGTCTCAAAAGATCTGTTTGAAGTATGATGGTTTACTCAACATTTTGGTTTCTCTCAGTGGGAGAGGTGTTTCCTGGCTGTGTCTAGTCAGTCATCTTTACCTCTAAGCTGTAGTTTTGTAATGTGCAAATTGACCATGAGAGCACTTGGGATAATTTGAAGTCAAGTGAGATCTTGCGAACTGTTTAAAGTACTGGAACAATTTAAGGTACTGGGAAAATGTTAGTTATTATTAGTCTACAAAATTTATATCTAAAAGATATTTTGTGATTATTATTCAATACAATAATTTTTATGTTAAGGAAAACAATACAAAATCAATCACAAGCTTATTTAACATTGAGTAATGCTAATACCCTCAGGTGAGGCTAGAAATAATTTACAGGTATATCATAGCCGGCTTTACCAATAGAATTTCAGTAAACTAGAAGTACTAAGAAGATCAGCTATTAATTATCACACAATGAAACTTGGCTCATGAACTTAGAGATTCCACAAGATTCATCAATGTAAATTTAGGGAATATAGAGTAATTATATGAAAAAGAGAGAAACAAGAGAGACCTCCTCATCTTCCCGATTATTTGTGTGAAATGTATAAGTTATTTTAGATTGGGGATTGGGTCTTATATCATCTTATAGTTGTCTTTCAGCACCTGGAACAGTGCTGGATGTAAATTGTATTAATACCAATTCACAGAGAGATTTGTTCCTGTATCTGCATTTCTGGAAAAATGTGGTTTAAATTAGATTACTGTTAAGTGGGTTCAAACCTAGTTGACAATACGATTTGTGATGCTTCAGTGTCAATATAAGAATATTTATTATTTGAATGAAACTCCACAGCAGTCAGTCTTTGGGCAACTCAGTGGGGACCCATTAAGACAAATTATCTTAAAGCAGGAAAAAGAATCTCAGTATCAATCAAATAAATTCTTCGTGTTTTTGTTTAAGTATATAAGAAAAAAGGAGCTAAGAATCAAACATCACATACTGAGGGTTACCAAATTAAGATACTTTAAGATACAATTGATGGAATAAGCAGGTCTTTGCCTAGAAAGGTGAACTTCTGAGGTCTTTGGATATACTGTTTTCCAAGAACATATACAATTTTTTTATGAGCTGCATTCTTTTGTGTAGGCCTTGTTATATTAGACTAGGTTGTGTTTATATTTTAGTTATCTTTCTTTGTAAAGCTAATATGTCCCCACAACCATTAAATTTATGTCATTGGCCTCATTGGCACCATGGTGCTATGTGTAAAATTAAATAATACAGTGTATGAAATCAATTAGGTTCTTATTGAGCTATTTTCTGCATTTGGGGATACTATAATTAAATAAGATGATTAGGAAAAGGATAATGTCCAGAGCTACATTGTCCAATACGGTAGCCACTAGCCATATGTTTATATTTAAATTTGAATGTAAATTAATTAAAGTTAAATTTATTTTAAATTTAATTTATTAAATTAAATTTAAATTCAAAATTCAATTCCTCAGTCTCACTGGCCATAATTTAAGTGCTCAGTATTCACATGTGGCTAGCTGCTATCCTATTGGACAACACAGAAACAATATTTTCATCACTTCAGAAGGTTCCATTGGACCGTGCTGTTTTCGAGAATAGCAAAGTAAATGTTGAGATATAACTGTCAGATTTGAGTTTTTTAGCCTCAAGAAGAGGAGCTTGGAATAGAGGCTAAGTTAATAGTCATTGACTACATGAGAAGCTTTGGTAATCATTCTGCAGTTTAAGAAAGGAAGAATAATAAATTAGGACCAGGTAAAATTGTGGCAGGAAGGATTCAGATAGACTTTTAAAATTTTATTTTATTTTTAATTTTTTTGTGACAGAGTCTCGCTCTGTCACCCAGGCTGGAGTGCAGTGGTGCCATCTCGGCTCACTGCAAGCTCCGCCTCCCGGGTTCACGCCATTCTCCTGCCTCAGCCTCCCGAGTAGCTGGGACTACAAGTGCCCCCACCTCGCCTGGCTAATTCTTTGTATTTTTAATAGAGATGGGGTTTCACTGTGTTAGCTAGGATGGTCTTGATCTCCAGACGTCGTGATCCGCCCACCTCGGCCTCCCAAAGTTCTGGGATTACAGGCGTGAGCCACCGCGCCCTGCCTCGATAGACTTTTTTTAATTACTTTCCAACTTTTATTTTAGGTTCAAAGAATATATGCGCAGGTTTGTTACATGGGTAAACTACGTGTTGGGGGCAGGGTTGGTGTACAGATAATTTTGTGACCCAGATAATCAACATAACTCGATAGGTAGTTTTTCAGTTCTCACCCTCCACCCCCTCTCCACCCTCAAGTAGGCCCTGGTGTCTGTTGTTCCCTTCTTTGTGCCATGTGTACTCCATGTTTTGCTCTCACCTGTAAGTGACAACAGGCAGCGTTTGATTTTCTGTTCCTGCATTAATTCACTTAGGATAATGGCCTTCAGCTTCTAGATAGACTTTTTGAAGTCCTTCTCACATGAAAAATTAAACCTTTGGAATAAACTAAATATAGAGAATGTGCAAATGTTTCCTGAATCATTGATAAAAATGTATAGAACAGTGATTTCTAATATTTTAATGCCCTAGATGTTTACATGGATGGATCTTACTCTTCTGTAAAAAATTAACTTTAAAGAAATTCACATATCATTTGTCCCATGCCTCCAACCTTGAGTATGGTATTGCTTTTTAGTGTCTGTTTCTTGAGAAACCACTGAGGAAGAAAAACTGCTAGGAAATCAGTAACATTTTAAAGTCAGTATCTAAGTATAGTTAAAAAGTATTTTGTGTTTGTGTAAGACAGACTGTTTTTTAGCCCTAGCCAATATTTGCTGCTCTTGTGGATTCCTGAACCGGTTTTAGTAACTGAGCCCCACCACCTAGAGGAGGGTTGTTCTTGTCTGGGAGCTGCTGGTCTACACATTCACCTCTCGGAGGGAGTTAAAGTGAGTTGGACTGGAGGCTACAGGCAGAGGTAAATGACTTTTAACATTCCTTCTGGACCTCCACTTCATGATTAAGTACTTCTGCTCATACGTTTAAGTTTTGCTACTTTTTTTCTGGCCTGTATCCAGATTTTTACCAATCTGATCTGAAATGAAATTTTTCATTTGATTTTAAATCAGGCCATTGTAGGCTTTTGAAAGCTCAATGATAGCTTCTCATGTCGTAGCTTTAGTGCCCTGAAAGATCATTTTATTAAATGTAAATCCAGATGATCTCCTTTATCTAAGATGTCCATTGGTATAAGCGATGTGCACACATTCTACACCTGGCAGGACCTTCAGTTATGCATGAAAATCTTGAGTTCCCTTCTTAGTCATGCAACCTTGAATTCCTTGAGAATGTGATTTTTTCATTTTTTATTTTCTTTAAATCTACATTAATAACATAGGGCTGTGAACATCTCATTGAAAAGGATTAGCCCTTGAGAGAAAAGGGATTTGGATTCTTGACTTGTGCTTATAAGCCCAGGATGGAGAGTTCAGGACCATTGGTTATGGTCATGGGAAACTTGGCCATCCTGGGTGTAATCCCACGTGGACAATAAAATCTGTTTGGGAAGCAATTATGAGGGTTAATTTTCTTTTAATCTGCTTTATTCTGGGGACTGGACTCTGGTGTCAGGCAAATAGACTCAACAGTCCAGCCGAGGCAGCCTGCATCGTGGTTCACTGAAAGTCTAAATCCCTTCAGTCTCTTTAAGAACAATGTTTCTTTCAGAAGTGCCAGAGGCACTGTGTGTAGAAATCAACATTCAGGGCATTTTAGCTATAGGAAAAGCTCAGTCTATAACTGGAGATGAAATATTTCTCTTCCCATGACTCTGGCTTAGCCTAGGAAAAAGAGGTTTTTGTTTTTGTTTTTTTTTAACCTAAGTGGTCTACAAAGACATTCAGCTGACAAAGGTAAATCATTCTTAAGTTTTTAATGTTCACAAATTCTTACAAATGGGCATTTATTATCTACTTTTTGCCAGGCACTGGAGATATGATTCTCTTTAATGAGGAAGCCAAACAAGTCAACATGCAGGTGTATATAGTGCAGGAAGTTTGGGGTTAGAGTGATGGAGATTTCCATGGTAGCACAGAGGAGAGAAATCTAACTCAGTCTATGACAGTGAATGGGGGAGCGAGGATTAGGGTCTTCCAGGTCTTCCTGGAAGATGAAATATCTAAGCTGAATCTTGAATTATTATTATTTTTTTAAGGTAAGGAGTTGCAGTTGGGGGAAGCTGAAGTCATAAGGAGGATACAGTACGATGCATGCAGAATGCTAAAAAGCCTTCATTTCTAGTAGAGCATAAATAGCACACTGTTGAGTATCAGGAGAATTAGAAGCAAAGAAGCAAATGTTCCCCAAATGTCACGTGATCATCTCTTTCCTTTTAGCACAATATCCCAAAGGAAAATACCTGAAGTGAAATACATACATATGCACACATGCACACATTTTTTCAAATATAAGGAAAGTGGGTGCTCTGAAAACAATAAAGGCAGTGTTTGAATGAGGCTTACTTGAGGTCAAAATTAAAGCCATCAGCCAATAAACCAGAACTCCAATCTTGTCAGAGTCAAAGAACAAAGAAAAAGTTTAAGTTCTGACCAATTCTTGAAAACCTGGAAAATTTTCCCCAATAGCTCCTCAAATGGCCTAATGGCAAGTATTTCTGGACTTTTTGATTACAGTCATGTGCTGCATAATGATATTTTTGTCAACAGCCTACTGCATGTACAATGGTGGTCCCATAAGATTATAATGGAGTTGGAAAAATTTTATTGCCTAGTGATGTTGTAAGGCATTGAAATATCATAGCAAAACACATTACTTATGTGTTTGTGGTGATGGTGGTGTAAACAAATCTGCTACACTGCCAGTTATGTAAGAGATTAGCACCTACAGTTATGTACGGTACATAATACTTGACCATGATAATAAACGACTATGTTACTGGTTTATGTATTTACTAGGCCATGCTTTTGTTTAGAGTGTACTTCTTCTACTTATTAAAAAAAGTTAACTTGTAAAATAGCCTCAGGCAGGTCCTTCAGGAACTATTCCATAAGACGGCATTGTTATTATAGGATATGACAGCTCTATGCATATTATTTCCCCTGAAAACCTTCCAGTGGGACAAGGTGTGGAGGTGGAACACAGTGACATTGATGATCCTGACCCAGTTTGGGCCTAGGCTAGTGTTTGTGTGTCTTTGTTTTTATCAAAAAAGTTTAAAAAGTTAAAAAAAATTAAACATTTTAAAAGGAGAAAAAAGTTTATAGAATGAAGATATAAAGAAAATATTTTTGTACAGCTGTACAATGTTTGTGTTTTAAGCTAAGTGTTATTACAAAAGAGTCAAAAAGTTAAAATAATTAAAAAGTTACAAAGCAAAAGAGTTACAGTCAACTAAGATTAATTTATTATTGAAGAAAGAAAAATATTTCTTTTTTTTTTTGAGACGGAGTCTCGCTCTGTCACCCAGGCTGGAGTGCAGTGGCCGGATCTCAGCTCACTGCAAGCTCCGCCTCCCAGGTTCACGCCATTCTCCTGCCTCAGCCTCCCGAGTAGCTGGGACTACAGGCGCCTGCCACCTCGCCCGGCTAGTTTTTTGTATTTTTTTAGTAGAGACGGGGTTTCACCGTGTCAGCCAGGATGGTCTCGATCTCCTGACCTCGTGAGCCGCCCGTCTCGGCCTCCCAAAGTGCTGGGATTACAGGCTTGAGCCACCGCGCCCGGCCAAGAAAAATATTTCTTTATAAATTTATAGTGTAGCCTAAGTGTATAGTGTTTATACAGTCCCAAGTAATGTACGGTAACATTTACTAGATTTCGTATTTACTCACCTAGACCTTCACATTTATTCACTTGTTGACACACCCAGAGCAACTTCTAGTCCTGCAAGCTTGGTTCATGACAAGTGCTCTGTATAAGTGTAGCATTTCTAAATTTTTTTTTTACTGTATCTTTACTGTATCTTTTCTATGTTTAGGTAAGTTTAGATACACAAATATTTATCACTGGGTTACAGTTGCCTGTAGTATCCAGTGTAGTAACATGCTGTACAGGTTTGTAGCCTAGGAATAATAGGCTGAACTATACAACCCAGGTGTGTTGTAGGCTATAGCCTCTATGTTTATGTAAGTATACTCTATGGTGTTCGTAAGAGGACAATATTGCATCATAACACATTGTCCAGAATGTACCCTCATTGCTAAATGACACATGACTATACTTTTTTATTATCCTGATACAGAAACAAGTGTGCAAGCAGCAGAAAGAACAGTTGTCCCCTCATTTCAAAGGGGATAAGCTTTGTTGTTTTGATGATGAGCCTCTTTAGCAGACAGCTAACCACATGCATGCTCAGCTTCATTTATAGCTTGCTGGGCTCAATCTCCAACATAATATTGGCCTGAAATACTGCCAAAAAGAAAAAAAGGGAGGTATTCTCTATGTAAATAAAATTCCATCCTTTTACTTAAAGGATTTGGGCATTTTAGTCCTTCATTAGCAAACTCTTTGAAGTGTGGGTCCCAGCACATCTGTAAAGGGTTGTAGGCTTTTGTAAGACTATTTTTGGATTTTGAACAAATTTAACAATTTCTACAGCATGAGTGTCTCATTGTTTCTTAAAATCGTAGGATTAGAAAAACATATCACTTTAATTTTCCTCTGTTCTAGTGTGAGACTGAGATTTTCATATTGGTCAGAAAAGAACATTTCCCAAAAGCAATAGATTTTTACAAAGCCATGGATAATTTTTCTTTTCTTTCTCAGCACAGCGTGAGGAGAATTGGAAAACTCTTATGAGAACTGATAAAGAATACAGAACATGTTCTTTGTTTCTTGGCAAAAGAAACTTCTATCCTAAGTTTTGTGGTTGAGGGAAGCATAAATCAATCCCCTAAAGAGCCGAAATCTTAGTTGGATTCAAGTGGGAAACCACTTTCCTGGCTATGCTTGAGTGGCATCCTTTGGCTGGTTTGGGTAACACACAATTTCCCCACATTGGAAGGCTTAGGAGTTCCTCTTAAGTGGGTTGAATATGCTATGCCTTTTCATTCAAAGAAACTCAATCCACATATTTTACAGAAGTAGGAGGTTGTCTTTTGAGGCTGCTTGGGAAAGAATGTCTTGTGGCAAATATCAAGCCACCTGAACAAACATGAACACAGCATGGGTCTCCCTAAGAGGGCTTTCTCAGGATGGAAGGCAGAGTAGTCACTCTGTCTTCATCTCTAGAAAAGCTGAGTGGAGTTTGCTTTCTTAAGAGTGATATGAGACCATCTGGGCCTATCTGGCATCCTGTCTAAATCTTTAGAGGGAAAATGGTGGCAGCCAGGTACATCATATCTTCTATGAGTTATAGAGGCTGACTTTAGGAGTGGTAACAATGCCAGATTTGGGAATGAGCCATTAGACTCTGTTAGTTTCTTACCCAGCCCTATTTTGGATGCCAGATCAGAGAAGGTGAATGGGAAAAGTATGGACTTTTGAACTAAGGAAGATAATATAGATTGCTATTGCTTCAAGCATCTGTGAAAATATAGACAAAGAAGAAATAGGTATTAAACAAGATAGACCTTTATAATTGGAAACATCTTACGTTAATACACTTTACCATCCAGGATAACTGTGGCATTTAGCTATAGACTTTCAAATGGAATAGCACCCTAATTCTTCCGAGAACAGTACTCTTGATTTGGTGTTAAGGCTGCTCATGGGACCAGATTGTGTGAGAAGGTCCATGTAGTAGGCTACGAAATGGCCCTCCAAAGGATATCCACTTCCTAGACTGTGGAAGCTATAAATGATAGCTTAGTTGGAAAAAGGTCTTTGCAGGTGTGATTAAGTTAAGGAATTTGAGATGCAAGGATTTTTTTTTTATTTTTTTGAGATGGAGTCTTGCTCTGTTGCCCAGGCTGGAGTGCAGAGGTGCGATCTTGGCTCACTGCAAGCTCTGCCTCCCAGGTTCATGCCATTCTCCTGCCTCAGCCTCCTGAGTAGCTGGGACTACAGGCACCCGTCACTACGCCCAGCTAATTTTTTTTGTATTTTTAGTAGAGACGGGGTTTCACCATTTTAGCCAGGATGGTCTCGATCTCCTGACCTCGTGATCCGCCCACCTCGGCCTCCCAAAGTGCTGGGATTACAGGCATGAGCTGTCACGCCCAGCTGAGATGCAAGAATTATTTTGGACAAGCTGGTGGGCCCTAAATGCCATCACAAGTGTCTTCATAAGAGAGAGGCAGAGGAACACTATACCAACAAAAGAGGAAATAATGAGGCAATGTGACCACGGAAGCAGATTGTGGTAATTTAGTCACAAGTTAATGAGTGCCAGCAGCCATCAGAAGCTGGAAGAGGCAAGGAATGTTTTCTCCCCTACATAGAGCCTCTGGATGGAGAGTGGCCCTGCTACCATCTTGATTCTGGCACAGTGATACTGATTTTGGACTTTTGGCATCCAGAACTGTGGGAGAATACCTTTCTAGTGTTTTAGGTCACCAAGTTTGTTGTTGTTGTTTTTAACAGCTACCATAGGACTAATAAATTTATCCAGGATGGTCTTGATCTGCTGACCTCGTGATCCACCCACCTCGGCCTCCCAAAGTGCTGGGATTACAGGCATGAGCCATCACGCCCAGCTGAGATGCAAGGATTATTCTGGATGGAGTTGTTTCAGTCCAAGTCCAAATATATTTTCAAATCCTGAAATCAGATCATTGACAAGTCACTGAGAACTCAGTGCCACCAACATGGAAATGGGTGGTAAACTAGGGGAAAGGCAACAGTTCAGGAGCTGGTGACGCTGGTCTACCACAGCCCAGGTCAGGAGGCAAAAGGCAGCAGATGAGACTGGAAGAACAGAGAAAGAAGAGAAAATGCAGGCTGGGAGCGGTGGCTCATGCCTGTAATCCCAGCACTTTGGGAGGCCGAGGCAGGTGGATCACGACGTCAGGAGATGCAGACCATCCTGGCTAACACGGTGAAACCCTGTCTCTTCCAAAAATACCAAAAATTAGTCAGGCGTGGTGGCGTGTGCCTGTGGTGCCAGCTACTTGGGAGGCTGAGGCAGGAGAATGGCATGAATCTGGGAGGCGGAGAGATTGTGCCACTGCACTCCAGCCTGGGCAACGGAGCCAGACTCCGTCTCCAAAAAAAAAAAAAGAGAGAAAGAGCAAAATGAAGCTAAGGAATAGGATTGGCTCATGAGAACTTGGATTCTAGTAGCTTTCATGTAGTTTGACCTGTCCCTGTAGGATTGGGAGAAGGTGTTGAAGTCACATGCCACCATCTCCAGATACTGAATCCTCAATAGGGCCTTGTGGAATACAAAATAATACCCTTTTTCTTGGATTGCCACCTGAAGGATTAGTATAGCAGCAGTATAAGAGGGAGTTTAATAGTCCTGAAGTATTCGCATCTCTTTATCCTTAATGGCCAAACCTTGTCCTCATTATCTTCTTCCATCCCCACTGCCTGAGAAGAATGAAGGTTTGCAGATGTCTGAAGATGACTTGGACTGAAACAACTTGATCCATAATGTGAGCCCATGACTCTAAGTTACTTACATGTTTTCCGCTCCTACTTTTCTGCTATGTGGGCTTCCAAATATCACTCATTTTCTCTTTCGTTTTTACTTTATGGGGCTTATGGTTACATTAGAAGAGTTGATACTGAACTTTCAAAATGTATTATACAGTACTCTGAATTGTTTTAAAGAAAAACCTAATATTAATATCTATCATCTATCTGTTGATGACCTGTGTGTTTATCTATAATAAAGTACTAATAACAATAAAATCCCCTAGGCAAATGAATTTTAGGATTATTATAAGTTTGAAATGTGTCAGAGATAGTTTGGGGAACAGAGAAAGTTCAGATGAGTGAGGTTTACTGCCTCTCATATTGTGAAGGTACAATCTAAGATGACTTTTTCAGCTCTTCCACTTTGGTTCATTTACTCACTCACTTCTTTGCTATTTCATCCGTTCATTGATTCAGGCACCTGCCAAGTACAGGTACTGTGCTAAGTGCTGGGCCTACAAAGCCTGAGAAACCTCCGTCCTGTCCCTAAAGGGATGCAGGGGCTCTGACTTGGTAGCCTGCCCAGGTTTCTCTTTTTAAATTGGAATTTGCATGATTTCTCCATTTAACCACAGATCTCATCTCTCCCTTCTGTGTTACACATAAATGGATTTATATATTTACATTATCTGCCTGATCTCTGTAATCCATGGAGTTTTAGACTTAAATTTTATTTGAGAAGAACAGTCTCTGGGGCTGTCCTCATTCCAATCTTTAATTCTTGAATTATTCCCAACCTCCCGTAGCAACTGGAGACATAGAGTCTGGGAACCAAGACGAGAATGAGGGAGTTGATGTAAAATGCGTGTACACCCACTGAATGAGGATGCAGTGGCAGAATTGAATGTCTTGGTTGGACATTCAGTTGGTAACAAAAACTCATAATGCTAAAAAGTCTGATTCTTGGTCCTAAGAGAAAAACATTATTCTTTGTGGGAGAATTGAGAGTCAAACTTAATCTTTGAGGAATATGAGAACTCCATAGGTAAGAAAATTAACCTAACTCCCAGATGGATGACACTGACCTGGTCACCTGGTCACTACAAGAACAATTAAGATCAAGTTCCTAAGTGTTATTCCTGACTTGAGGCAACTGGCAAAGACTTGGCAGTGTCAGCTGACAAACTTCAGGATATTCTGAGTGTGGAAGGATGACTGGCAGGTATAAGAATTCAGATTTGAACCAACACATATACTTGTTCTAATCAGTGCCTAGAATAGTATTGGTCACATAGCAGGTACTTAAAAAATATTTATTAAATTGGATCCTTTAGTGTACTTGGGGTAGGTGAGTTGGAGGTAGGCAGAGGTAGACCTACGAGTGGAGCATGTATAGTTTTTTTCCTCCTTTTCTACAAGGTTTATTTCTAAAAGGCAGAGGACCAAAGAGGGTAACTTAGTCTGTTGTGCCAGGGCTTGTGGGTAAAAAAGAAGCAAGTGGCTGAACTTCTCTGACCTTTTAGTTCCCTTATGTATCATAAAGGATACGAGAAAGTTCCTTGAGAAGGCCACTGCAAAATTATGAGTTTTAAATAAAAGTTATTAAATGTTATATGTGTACTTTATACAGACAACAAAATTTGCTCTCTCGAATGGAAACTGAATAGAGAACGAAGAAGGTTTTATAACTGTCTTTTATAACCGTCTACCTAGCTACTACCTCTAGGCTTTGATAGATCAGCCCCATCAACAAATAGCCACCATTTAATAACAACAATGACAATAATAATAATTAGTGGTAGTAGTAACAAAAACCACTAATATGGAGGCCTACTCTAAGCCAATCACCATGTTAATGTCTTTCCTCATATTCATTACTGCATTTAAACCGTGCAACAACCTTGAAAGGTAAGAGTAACTTTTCAATGTCGTTAAATACTGAAGCTGGAGCTCAGTGTAATTAAAGAACTTGTCCAAGGCTTCACAGCTAGTAAAATATAACCAGGTCATAATGCAGGTCAGTTTTGTGCCAAATATATAGTCTTACTCGTCATCACTTTCCCTCCCCATCCTACATGCATAAGAATGAAAAAGATGAGCTTCTATTTTTGTGTCACAAAATTTATATAGTCTAGGGTTGTTTAATCCAAGCATTTTGATAACCTTGTACAATAAATAGTATGGTAGAAATTGCTATTATCTCCACTTAACAGAGTAAGAAACTGTGGCTCAGAGAGGCCTTTTAATTTCCCTAGAGTCATCCCAGGAACTAGAGCTTATGTCACCTTGACTCCGAAGTTGCCTTTTTTCCATTATACCGATAGGTTTTCTGCTTATCGAGCAACTCCGCTGTGCGAGACACAATTCTAGCTGCTTTTAGGGGGAAGTAATCATTAATTCTCACAAATATTCCACAAAAGAAAATGTTCTCAGCCCCATTTTGTTGATGAGGAAACTGATCTTCAGAGAGTTTAAGTAAGTATAAGTGGTCTGTCATCAAAAGTTAGTACACCTGGATCTGTCACAATTGCTGAGGCCTCCCATATAGCCATATTGTGATTATTTATATGATTTATTGGTCACTGAGGTGTCCCTTATAGCATGTTCCCCTTTCCCATATGCCTATTGTAGGAATCATAATGCTACCATTGGACATTTATTTCTTTGGGATACATTATTTCTCCCTCTGGTTGGAAAAGCTTACTATGGAGATAGAGACTTTGATGGAGAGCACAGAGGAAGGGATTTTTTTTGAATATGAGGTCTGACTTTTGGAGGACTTACCCAAGTGGGGTTTCCCCAGTGGGGAGCTGAGGAAACCAGTGACCAGCAGAAGACATGACAATGGAAAGTATGAAAGTGCCTTACTCTTCCAGTGGGTCATGCTGAGGGCATGTTGGTTAGATTAGAGATTCTCAAACACAAAGATCATCTGGAGAGCCTCTTAAAACACAGATCACTGGACCCCACTCCCAGAGTTTCTGATTCAGAAGGTCTAGCTTGGAGTCTGAGAATCTGCAGTTCTAGCAAGTTCCCTGGGATGCTAAGGTTGCTGGCTTAGGGGCTACACTCTGAGAACCATGGTTCTATAGTCTGACTGAGAATCATGAGGTGAAATGGTATCTGGAAGGGGAGAAATGCCCAACACTATGGTGTCTGGTCATCTTCTACTAGGTAAAATGATGTCTATTATGTACAAAACGTGATGGGGGGAAGACACAGATAGGGGAACAAGAAGCCAGTAGGAATTTAAGACTTTCTTTTTTTGAGACGGAATCTCTCTCTGTTGCCCAGGCTGGAGTACAGTGGCTGAATCTCAGCTCACTGCAAGCTCCGCCTCCCGGGTTTACGTCATTCTCCTGCCGCAGCCTCCTGAGTAGCTGGGACTACAGGTGCCTGCCACCTCGTCCGGCTGGTTTTTGGTATTTTTTAGTAGAGACGGGGTTTCACCGTGTTAGCCAGAATGGTCTCGATCTCCTGACCTTGTGACCCGCCTGTCTTGGCCTCCCAAAGTGCTGGGATTACAGGCTTGAGCCACTGCGCCCGGCCTGAATTTAAGACTTTCTTACATGAATACCAGATATTTTATGTTCTCATTTTTTAGTGGGTAAACAGCATAGCTAAAAAATTTGTAAGGAAAACACAGTTAATAAACATTAAACACTGTCTTCCATGAATGTAAATTTAGACAATACAAAAATATAGAATTGCTATTTAATACATGTATTAGAAGTAACTCAGAAGCAACATACATACACCCGGATAGAACTGGAACGGTCATTTATTGATAGGAAAAATCCCGGTTTCTTCCTTTTCCTGGCATATGTGGTTGACTAGAAAATCAGACAACAGACCCTTATTATAATGCATTTGTGTAAAATGGTGAATTTTCTCTTTATATCCTTTACATTTAGAAGATTTTGATTTGGTTCAAAATTTCAGACACTTTGCTTGACCTCCTGAATTTAAGGTACAAACGGGTGGCTCAGAATTCTTGGCTGTTTATTTCCTGAATCCCAGAGAGTCGTGTGCTTAATAACTGATGATGTGTGATGAATTTTCAGTGAATGCCTCTGGGGGGAATGTTCTGACTTGCAGCTCAGAGAGAAGCTGGAGCAGAAAGCAAAGGAGAAGGTTGCAAATCCCTTAATGAAATTTTTAATAAAAGAAGCTTTGAATGCATGCTTTTTTCAAATCGTTGCATCCAACCATTTTCGAGAGTCGACATAACTGATCAAGAGAGTGAGTATTAGGAATGCAAAAAGACACCACAATTAAAGAGAGAGGCACATCTGGGAGCAGGAGAAGGCCAGAAAGTAGCTTTGAACCTGAATCGGGAAATTTTCATGGTGGGCAGTTCTTTTGGAGGCTCTTTTGGATTCCTGTCTTTCAGTTTCTTAACTTTAAAGAGTAAAACTGCGCAGCACTTTGTATGGACCACCTCTACCACCACCCCATTCTGTTCCTAGCGTTTCCTTAGTGAGAGGAAGCAAACTTTGTGCAGGAATGCTACGGGGCCAGTCTTTGCCAGGAGAGTGATGGGAACTGAGAATCAATGAGGAAGGTGCTTCTTGAGAGCTAAGTCATCAACTTCACTTCTCTCCCAGGCTGTTTTTGCTCTTCACTCCATGGAGAGCCTCTTTTCCAGATGGCACTGAAGGCACCTGATGGATTTCATTTCTGCTAGTCAGATGGTCAGAGTCCTTCTCAAAAGGGATAATGAGAAGATGGCGGGGGGTCTCAATGAAGAGATATCCTGTGATACCTAGGTCCCCAAAGTACTCTTACCTCTCAGTAAAAAAGGCAGTGGTCTTGTTTGAAAGAAGGAGAAACAGCCACTTTCTTCCATTTTTTTTTTTTTTTGTTTGAAAATAGTAAGTATTGCTTTTAAGCCTTCCTCAGAGTCAGAACACAGGTATGCGTTGACCTCAAAGGTCCTTCATGGTATATTCTCTAACAAATGTAAATAACACGCTGTGGCAAGCCTGCTGAATGAGAAAGACGATGAGGAAAGGCACAGTTGTCTTCTCAACAATTATTTGCAGACTTCATTAATAAATTCTCCTCTGAAGCAGCAATCAAGCAGATTCTTCCCCTTGGCAAGATGTTTAACGGCTTCACAGGAACAGCTGTAATCAGACCAAGATTAGAACAGAGGGAGGCTTACTTTACGTATTTCCTCCTGTAGTTTGTGAACAAGCGTACGAGGTACTAGGCAAGTAGGTTTCCCAACAGTTCTGTGTATAGCCCCTCAGGAGTCCTCATTCACTGACATACTTACATGTGTGGTTGAAAGTTTCCTTCTGCCCTATTTTTGAATCTTTTGTGTTTTATCAAAAACGGAATGAAGTACCCTCTCTGTATGTTTACGCTGAAAGTTGGGGAAGGGGTATCTCAAAAGACCCCACTGAGGTGTAATTCATTGCAGGTTGTGTTATAGGGGAGAGAAAATAAAGGGGTTGAGGAGAAAAAAAAGATTTTTTTTTCCCCAAAAAAGGATTTTGTGGCTTTTGGCACTGTTAATAATTTGTGTGGAAAAATAATGTTTTTTTGTGTGTTTAATCCTGTGCCAAGGCAGCTGCTGGTGCAGTAGCGTTCTGCAACAAATTAGAGGGCAGTTAAAGCGAGATTTTCCACCATCAAGAACAAAGCAAGGCCAGTTAGCATGAGGACAGCTTGTTCTAGTTGCTAATGTGCTTAAAAACTTGCTGCACATAATTTGAAACAGCTTTTGTGTGAGGATGCCGTGGCTCCGGTTTCTGAGGTCTAGTTCTAATTCCAAATCAAATGGAAGCAGCTGAATTAGAAAATGACAAGTTATGCACTGACGTTGTCTGTCCTGGCTACAAAGATAATTTTTTTCATCATTGCTATTGATATGAAAGTTAATTCCCCTCAATATTAAAATATTTAATGGGTGACAGCTGTCTGAAATATGAAGCCTGCAGCCCCTATTTACCAAAGGAGAGCTCTCAATAACTGTGTGGCAGTTCTAACACACTTACAAATTATTTAAAGATGTATTACCTTTGCTGGTAAGGAAGCAGATGTTAAAAAGATTCAGTGCCTCCTTAAAAGTTGATCTGAACCTCAGGAGTTTTAATCAATGTAGCTTTTTATTTCACTGGCTTGGAATTAAATGGGATTCCTTGGTTGCAATGCATTGGAAAAGAGCATGCTGGAGTCCAAATACCTTTCAGTGCTTAGAATTTAAAACTTTCATTTGTAACTCGGATAGGCTGTAGAGAATTAAATCTAGGTGGGAGAGAAATAGGAGAAGGCAGATTTTTAGTTGGAGTTTTTTGCCTACTTAAACACGAGCTGGGCACAGCTATAGTGGTGAGAGGTTTTAGACCCCGTGTGCGCAAGAAATGAGTTCAGTTCCTAAATTCACATTCATCGGGCTGAATATTAAGTTCTTCTTAAAGGCCAAGTGCACCACTGACACCCTCACTAATAGGATTTCAAATGGTATAGTTATAACTATTCTAGAAAATACTAATAAATGACATTAAGGTCTAAAGAAGGCCTTGAAGAAATTTCAGAGATCAAAATTTCTTTGTAGACTCTATACACATGAAGAAAAATGAAAGGATTTTAGCTAAGTTAAGATAAATAGAAGAATTTTATTCAAAGGAAGTTTCAGAAAACCTGTCTTTCATCCATATTATACCGTTGCATCTGGGAAAAATTATGCACTTTTATTTTTTCTACAGAATATCAAATATGGGCTTCTTGAATTCATTTACTTTCAGAAAAAATGCAAATTGACCAAGTATTTAGTATGTATAAGCACTTATTTCTCTCGAGTTGAAGTTAAGTGAACTGGAAATTAGGGATTGGAGGAAAAAAAGTGTGGGGAGGGCCTCTTAACACTCAGGAAAATGGAGCAGCTACTCAATTGGTGAAGGGCTACTGAGTGTGGTTGTTCAAGTTGTACACTGCACAACTCAGGGAATGCTATTCAGTTTGTAGTTAGACAGTGTATAATGTGTATGACCACCTTACACCTGAATTGGTGTGATTTTAAGGTACATGGACAGATTTATCTGTCTAGATATTCCCATATGGACAATCACAGCACCTGATTATCTTGTCCAAGTACCTTTATAAGGGATGAGATTTAAATATTTTATATAAGGGACATTATCAGTGAAGAATGATACTGTAGTTAGCTAACACATTAACCTCCCCATCCTTTTCTTGGCAAAAGAAACATTGTCGCTATTATAAATCAGGATGCTAAAAGAAATGAATATAGGACAGATCAGTTTTAATAGTGAAATAGGAAAATATTAGAAGCTGAAGGGCCTGTTTAACCAAGGAAGATGCATAATATGGTATCTTAAGCAGCAAAGAAAAGCTGGGGGTATTGAGGACCTGAGTTGAGAAGATACAGAAAAGAGCAGGAAAAGCTTCGCATATTTTAGAATTTTTCATAGGGCTATCTTAATTACAGAAACAAATATTCATTTAAAATTTCCAATTATTTCTATCTCCAGATTAGTAGGAAAAGGCCTGCAGGAATATGTTAAAACATTTTTTTTTTTCCTTATTCAACTTCTACAAAGGCTAATTGGTGTTTCCAAGATTTAGCATTTCAACAGATACTTGTTGGGTAGCTCTTATCTAACAGACATGGTAGAACATATGCAATGGCACATGTCAAAGTTCCTAATCTCAACTGGCAGACATTTGAGTAAGAGACATAAAGTAAGCTAAGCACATTCACATCAGCATAAAGAGTTATAAGGATTTAAAGAAGGTGAAGATCACATATGGTTGAGGTTGGGGGTGGATCAAAGAAAGTTTTCTGATGAAGATGCTGTATTTAGGTCAGGAGATGGAGACCATCCTGGCTAACACGGTGAAACCCCGTCTCTACTAAAAAATACAAAAAATTAGCTGGGCGTGGGTGGCGAGCACCTGTAGTCCCAGCTACTCGGGAGGCTGAGGCAGGAGAATGGCATGAACCCGGGAGGTGAAACTTGCAATGAGCCGAGATGGCGCCACCACACTCCAGCCTGGGCGACACAGTGAGACACTGTCTCAAAAAAAAAAAAAAAAAAAAAAAAAAAAAAAAAAAAAAAGATGGATCTCAATAGATGACACAGCTAGTAACTGGGATTAGAACTATGTTCCACGGTTTTAAAAGTCCCAAGAATTGTAAAAATTTAGATGGGTTGAAAAATTTTCAAAGATCTTAATACAATTAAGTTTGATTATAATTCCATTTGATTTGCTCATGTTTTATGCTAGCTATTCTTGTTACCTTTAGGAGAGAGGTAGGTTAAAAAAAATAAGAGACTTGCAATGATAAGGGATAAAAGTAATATTTGGATAGGTATTGGCATAAGAACTGTTTTTGTGATATAATCTGAATTGTCTGTTTACCCTCAGGAAAATATAATTAGGTCATTTCCAGCCACACTCCTGTTCAATCTTTAGCTACTTAAATTTTATCAGCAGCATAATTATTTAGAATGATGACACACAGGTTATCTTTAGCCTTATTCTAACACACAAGTTATCTTTAGCCTTATTTACTTTATTTTGTTTTGCTCAATCCTACTGAGATCCTTCGACATACTGTGCAGAATATAACTCAGAATTGTCCTGAGGGATGAGGGATCTGTTACTCCATTTCATGGGTTACTCCCGAGGGTATCAGCTTCCTGGGACTTCCTGGTGAAATATGCTCCAATGACCAGATAATGCTTTTGGGCAGAGAGATGCAGGAAGCCACTGGCTTGTAAGGGAAGCATCCACAGGTGATCTCCAGGAGGGCTGAGGGAATATGAGTGAAGCACCAACAGAGTTTGGCATGGTGTATATAAAAAGATAAAGAAACAAAGAGTAGGATTCTGTGGCCAATGCATAGTTGAATGGAATAAAATAAGTTTCTTTATTATTAGACTTCTCAGTAATTTTAATATTCATCACGAACAGATTATACAGCTTTTATGAAACTTACTTGACCAAGGAACACATTTTTGAAGGAATATTTCACAAGGCTAATGGTGCCTAGAAAATAGTTTGCAAATATCTCATTTCCTGCATTGACACACTGTCTTTCTCTTCAAAACACACTCCTAGGCCCCAGATGGGATTAGAGAGATGTAGAGGTAAATCTGACTTAAACCTTGCCTTTAGGTTGCTTATGATCCAGTAGGGAAGATGAGGCATGTGTGAAACAATCATAATGTACGTATAAGAAATTACAGTGATATGGGGATTAAAGATTATCTCTAGGTGGGATACAAGGAAGGCTTCCTGGATGAAGTGGCATTGACCTGGACCTTGAATTTAGGGTAGGCTTGGAGAATGTTAAGAGGGAGGAAGTGTCACTTTAGGCTTAGAAAACATAGGAGGGGATTTAATGGGGGAATAAGTGTTGAAACGCTAGTATATACAGATGGTCATAAAGTCTATAAAAGGTTGGCCAGATAAGAAACAAAATATTGTCGAAAACTTCTCTCAGTAATAAACTATATATATATAAAATATGTATAAACATATATATGTAATATACATATACACATAAATGTATCTTCAGAATCCTAATAATTACCTTTCCGTGTTCACATACACCCTTATGCTCTTGGTTGGTGAATCTAGAAAATAGTTCAAAATGTCATGGAACTGCCTGGTAGTCTGTGGACCGCTCCCCTGAGATTTCTCATCACTTTCACCACATCTGGAGCTGTTACAGTTGTGGTATCAACTAGCAAAAGGAGGACATTGAAAACTCCCCTCCATAGAAGACTACCTATTCCAGGAGCAACTACACTCCAGAATCTGTCCATTTAACCCCCAAACTTAAAAACACTGTACTCCTTTAACCTATGCAAGCTCTCGTAAATGCTTAGGTGACTACCTGTAATATAAGACCAAGGTGATTAGTTCAGTTCTCATGTCAGTGTAAGTATGAATGATTGGTTTCATTAAAGTTCTGCTCCTGGTACAACAATTCAAATCATATGAAATTATATTGTTGAAAATATACCAAAAGCTTGAAGAAAAAAATTAATGACTTCTTTTAATTTTTTAATTGTTGCCTTCTAATCCTTATCCAGATGCATACATATTTTTTTCTTACCATGAGTGATTACAATTTTGTAATTTTATTTATCGATGTATCTTACCTTTTGTTTCTCCATATTCTTTTAAATTTTTATTGAAGGATCTATTTTAAAAGACTAATTTGATTGTTTTGTAAAAAATCATTATAAAAATGTCAATCAAAACTCAAAACTACAAAAAGAAAGTAAAGAAAAAACCCTCAAAACTCCATATCCCAAAATAACTATCATTAACATTTATTATATGTAATTCTAGACATACTGGCATTGTGTTTCAGTGAGAAAGGCAGATAAAATGAAATTGAGATAGTTGCTGAACTTTAGATAAATCTCTCTTTAACAAAATATAGGGCTTCCTAAAGTATCCCTTTAAAGTTACTCATCAAAGTAGTATAGATAGACTATAAGAGATGGTAATGGTTTCTTTGGTTTGGTTTGGTTTTTTAGCTATGTGTTTAGGCGGGCACGGTGGCTCACGCCTGTAATCCCAGCACTTTGGGAGGATGAAGTAGGCAGATCACTGAGGTCAGGAGATCGAGATCATTCCTGGCTAACATGGTGAAACCCCATCTCTACTAAATATACAAAAAAAGTAGCCAGGTGTGGTGGTGGGCCCCTGTCATCCCAGCTTCTTAGGAGGCTGAGGCAGGACAATGGCGTGAACCAGGGAGGCGGAGCTTGCAGTGAGCCCAGATCATGCCACTGCACTCCAACCTGGGTGACAGAGCGAGACTCCGTCTCAAAAAAAAAAAAAAAAGAGAGAGAAAATTAGACTTCTTCCTATTTCTCCCACCCATTTTAATCTTTGTGTTATTATATTATTATTCTTCTAATGTCATCAAGTTGTATTTGCATTATCTTCTGTAACCATAATTTTGTAGTCCTGAGTTCTTTCTTTTGGTTCATCTCCAGGCTAACTGGATAAAGGGCTCTCAGGTTTTTTTTATACTTGAGCTCTTTCATGCTGTAGTGTAGCACTGTTTTATAGAACTTTTTGTGATGACAGAACTTTTTAAATGAACTTTTTAAATAGAACTTTTTAAATGAACTTTTTGTGTCTGTGCTGTTCAATCCAGTAACTACTAGCCATATGTGACTTTCGAACACTTTAAATGTGGCTAGTGTGACTAAGGAACTGAATTGTAAATTTAATTTAATTTTAAATAATTAGTTAATTAAAATTTAAATGACCACAGGTAGCTAGTGCTACCACTACCATACTAACACTGGTAGTATGGTGACCAACAGTTCTGTCTGTCTTTAATGCTTTGGCATATCTTCAAAGCTTTTATATGTTTATATCAAAGATATAGAATATTGGGTCATTGTTTTCATTAGAATTTTGTAGGCATTGAGTGTTGCTGTGAAAAGTTTGGAGGCTATTCTGAGTTTTTCTTCGTTATTTGACTTTTTTTGTTTTTGTTTTTTTTTACATTTTGAGAGCTTCTGCAGCTGGGGTGGGCAGGGAGAAGAGGCTGCCTACATCTGTTAAAACAGGCAGGATCCATGATATTTTGAACTATTTTACCCATTTACCAAACAGTACTAATAACAGGGCTGCACGTCCACATGGGTGTGTCAACATGGGAAGGTTATTTTATCTGCAAGATAGTTGACATTTCAGTTTCACAAAAGAGAAACTTAAGAGAGGTTAAATAATTTGTCTAATATTATGCAGACAGTAAATGGCAGAAATAAGATTTGATCCAACTAGTCTGTTACTTCTACCACCCTATAAATTTAATTTTTTTAGCAGCAGAAAATCTTTCCCTGAAAATAAATTCTTGTGTAGAATTCTAAAATATAATTAAAAAAACTATTTACAATTGTTTTAAATTCTATAAATTTATTTTATATTATTTTTTCAAGACAGAGGCTTGCTCTGTCTCCCAGGCTGGAGAGTAGTGGCATGATCTTGGCTCACTGCAACGTCCGCCTCTCTGGCTCAAGCAATCCTCCCACTTCAGCCTCCCAAGTAGCTGGGACTATAGGTGTGTGCTACCATGCTGCTTGGCTAATTTTCTTATTTTTTGTAGAGACAGGACCTTGCCATGTTGCCCAAGCTTGTCTTGAACTTCCTGGGCTCAAGAAACCCATTATCTCAGCCTCTCAAAGTGTTGGGATTACAGGCGTGAGCCATTGCGCCTAGCCAATAAATATATTTTAAATGTCAGGTTTTAAACATTAACTATTAAAAAGCCAACTCATGGCCAGGTTAGGTGGCTCACACCTGTAATCTCAGCACTTTGGGAGGCCGAGGCGGATAGATCACGTGAGGTCAGGAGTTCTAGACCAGCCTGGCCAATTTGGTGAAACCCCGTCTCTAATAAAAACACACAAAAAATAGCCAAGCATGGTGGTGCGGGCCTGTAAACCCAGCTACTCGGGAGGCTGAGGCAGGAGAATTGCTTGAACCCTGGAGGCGGAGGCTGCAGTGAGCCAAGATCACGCCACTGCACTCCAGCCTGGACGACAGAGCGAGAGTCCATCTGGAAAAAAAAAAAAAAAGGCAACCCATGAGAATAATAAAGCAATTTTAGTTGACACCATAATTTGAAATCAGAGGTTATGACCAACAATTACAGCCTTAACATTACTCAGCATCGAACTTCTGTCTGGTTTGGTTTGCCATATCGTGGAATTAATGACTCATGCAGATAAATAGTTGTAATGATCTCTCTTTTTAATAGCATGCATTCAGCTCAGGACATTCCTCAATTAAACTGATTCAGAAACTTTAAGGGTAGTAATAGAGAAAGCTTTGTTTTAAAGTTGAATCATCTAATAAGTGCTTGTACTTATTAGTTTCATTAGCACATCTAATAAGTGGTTGCATTTCTTTTTCTTTTTCTTTTTTTTTGAGACAAAGTCTCACTCTTGTCCCCCAGGCTGGAGTGCAATGGCACGATCTCAGCTCACTGCAACCCCCACCTCCTGGGTTCAAGTGATTCTCTTGCCTCAGCCTCCCAAGTAGCTGGGATTACAGGTGCCTGCCACCATGCGTGGCTAATTTTTGTATTTTTAGTAGAAATGGGGTTTCATCATGTTGACCAGGCTGGTCTCCAACTCCTGACCTCAGGTGATCCGCCCGTCTTGGCCTCCCAAAGTGCTGAGATTATAGGCATGAGCCACCGCGCCAGGCCAAGTGCTTGCATTTCTTAAATAGGAAGGTCAGTCCCCAACTTATAGTAAACATCAAAGTTCTCTGTAGTATGCTGTGTGTCACTGGTTCAGTTATAATTGAATAGGTGAATACTGAGCTATGCCAAGTGTTTGAGCCAAGTGAATATGTATGAGTCTTTCCTGGTACAGGACTGAGCAGAGTATCCCACGAAGCACTAGATACTTACCTGAGCAAATTTTCAAAAGATGAGTTTAGACCTGTAACTTTTCCAATTAATTATACATTTATAAGAAGTTCATAAAATGTGTAAAACAAGTAAAGGAGACTTTCTTCTGATATGTATAAAAAGAAAAAAGGATTAAACTGGCAGCATAGATTAAATTTTGGTGATTTTCATTGTCACATAATCTGATAATTACTTATTAAAATCAATAGCTCTTTTTTCTAAACACATTTTAAAATGTTAAAATATGCTTGAAAATCTATTTGAACCAAATGACCCACAAAACACTGCTGAACAGTTCGAAATACCTTTTAGTCCCTCTATCAAGCCTCATAGGCTTTGATGGTTACAAATATTTGAGTCTGTGTGGCATCTGTCAAAAACATTGCCCCAGGCTTTCATGATTTTGCTCCTAAAGCTATTGGTTTATGTTCTTTCTTTTGTGGCCAGGGTAAAAAGGTGGCTCACTCACACCTGCTTGTTCTGACTTGACAGTGTTAGAGGGGATCACTTTTCCTGGTTTCAGATCTTGTAGACACTGGAGCAAAGTGTGTGTGTGTGTTTGTGTGTGTGCATGTGTGTGTTGTAAAAAGTTGGTATACATTACTGGGGTTAGTGGTTCAAAAATGATCTAGGCTGATTATATTGAATATGAATACAAATCCTGTATAAAGATCCTTACCTGATCAGCTCTTACTAGAAGCACCTACATCTTTTTTTTGTTTTTTACCCAGCCGGAATCCACTTTTGGTAACTCTGGAAAGGAATCCCAGAAGTGAACATTCCTCTCCTCTGGCTTTCTCTTCAGTTGAAATTCTAAGCTTCTGTGGTCCCTCATTTGAGTTCTAATCTGTGGCCCTTATCTCTTTTAATAAAGAAGGAACAGGTCCATGCAAGCAGAGAGAGCAGGTGTCAGATGCATGCAGACATTGCAGTTTGAAGTATGCCAAACACAGATCACACACTGACTTCATGTATGGTAACGAGCACTTGTAAGTTTAGGAACAGCCCAAGCATTAGTCGAGACTATGAAGTCCTATATCAAAATCTCAAGGAATAACTTTTAAAGTGGAGTTTGAGTGCCCATAGGAGTTAATGTATTTTACAGATATCTCCTATATGCAATCTAGGATGTGAGATAGATTCGTTAATTAAATGAATGACAGTAGGAACCCTGGAGGACCTGTAATCAACAATCTTTTTCTGCTGTATGAGTCCCACTGAGGTGCAAGACATTCTCTACGGCCATAGGCCAAGTGAGTGCCAGCTCATCTCTTACTTATTAAGTGCTTACTATTTAGCCAAATATTATCCTTGACTCTGGAAAGACAGCAAAATAGACATGGTCCCTGTCCCCATGAAACTGATTGTATTATGTGAGAGCAGGCGCTTGAAGAGAGATTTCAGTACAGACTACTAAGAGTGGGATAGACTTTGCTGAAGTGATTTCATCACTTCCTTTAAGCTTCTAAGGTCCTGCTGCTGCAGCTGCTTCTGTAATCAGCAGCCAACATTTATATGCTTGATTGTTTTATTCTTCACCAATCCCTTTACTATAGCTACTATTATTGGCCCCATTTTATGACTAAGTAAACCGAGGCTAAGGAAAGTAAGTAGCTTGTCTGAAACCGTTCTTTTGTTTAATCTGCTAATGTGAAAGGATGTGACTGCTTCAAATACGAGAAAATACTGTCAAGAGAATGAGAAGACAAGCCACAGACTAGGAGAAAATACTTACAAAAGACATATCTGATAAAGTATGGTTATCCAGAATACACCAAGTTCTCTTAAAACTCAACAATAGGAAAATGAACAACCCAAATTAAAAATGAGCAAAAGACCTGAACAGACATCTTACTAAAATAGTTACATAGATGGCAAATAAGTATATAAAAAGATGCCCCACATCGTATGTCATTAGGGTACTGCAAATTAAAGCAATTAGATAATACTATGCCTGTTAAAATGGCCCAAATCCCAAACAATGTCAATGCCAAATGCTGGTGAGGATGTGGAACAAAAGGAACTCTCATTCGTTGCTGGTAAAAATGCAAAATGATATAGCCACTTTGGAAAATAGTTTGGCAGCTTCTGACAGAACTAAATATTTTCTTACTATATAAACCAGCAGTCTTGCTTTCTGATATTTATCCAAATGAGCTGAAAAGTTAAGTCCTGAGAAAAACTTACATATGGTTGTTTCTATCAATTTTATTCATAATTGCCAAAACTTAGAAGAAAAGTAGATGTCCTTCAATAGGTGAATGGATAAATATGCTGTGATACATCTAGACAATGGAATATTATTCAGGGCTAAAAATATATGAGCTGTCAAACTATGAAAAGACATGGAAGAACCTTAAATGCATATTAGCAAGTTAAAGAGGCCAATCTGAAAAGGCTCCATACTGTATGGTTCCAACTATTCTGGAAAAGCCAAAACTATTTAAAAGATCAGTAGTTTCCAGGGCATAGGCAGGACAGAAAGATGAATAGGAGAAGCACAGAGGATTTTTAGGGCAGTGAAACTATTCAGGATGATACTGTAATGGTAGAGACATGTCATTATACATTCGTCAAAACTTACAGAATGTGCAGTATCAAGAATGAGCCCTAATGTGAACTGCGGGCTTTGGATGATAACGATGGGTCAACGTAGGTTCATCAGTTGTAATAAATGTACCATTCTCGTGTGGGATGTTGATAGAGAGGAAAGTTGTGTTTGTGTGGGGGAAAGCGATATATGGGAAATTTCTGTACTTACCACTCATTTTTTCTGTGACCCAAACTTCTCTAAAAATTAGGTCTGCTTAAAAATACTGTTAGCTCTTTTGTTAAGATTTATCAAGAAAGTTAGTGTAGCAATCAACTGGCCCCAGGTTCAGCATTTTTTTTTTTTAACCCACATTGGAGTAAGGTTAACCTTTTATTTAGTAGAGTTCTAGGTAGCCTTGGATCTACTAATCACTTCATTTATTTTGAAGTCTTATACAACTTTGGGCAGATGTCAGAAGAAGATACTAGGGAAAAAATACCCTTAAGCAAGAAGAAGGTTATACACCTTAATTTTTTTTTTAACTTTAGAAACCTCACTATGTTAAACTTGCTCATTTGAAATCTATTGTTAATGGCTCTTTTCCTCCCACAGATGAGGGTGGGCAGATTATTACCAGTCCATGCTGACTTTGAAGAGGGCATACATTATGGGAAGGCCCCACTGAGTTCATTATTAATCCCGTATATAATAGAGAAAACCCTGAAAACCTCTACCCAACCCTGACCCTTTGTTTCCTGTTTGCGTTGTTGTTTGTGGTGGTGTGCCGCTGCCTGACCTATTATAAATGCCAAGTGCACACAGCTCCTTTGAATTTCACACTGCAGCCATAAATCGTTTGTCCATTTATAAATAAACTAAAATGTGGGATATGATGGAGCTCAAGAGAGCATATTGTCTGAAACTCTTGGATCTCATTCTCAGCACAGATGTGCCAAAGCTGTTTGGCACAGTATAAATTGAGCTGGATGTTAGGGCTGTTCACAGCCTCCTGGGGGCAGGTGGGCTGGGTACTTGGCTGAGATTGCCTCAGAGCATTAGAAAATGGTAATTGCCTGAGACTTCTTATGTTTTCTCCTGAAGCATTACTCTCTTCCTGGTTCTCTAGTATAACTGTGAGGGTTGATTTGAAATAGCCAGAAGTATTAATGATTGAGAAAAAAAGTATTATATTCAGACTACATAAAAAGCAGACTCTTCTCTACAGAGATAAATGTAAAGAGAAAACAAATTCTAATTCTAATCCTATTTTATTTGGTTCGAAAATGCTAGGAAGTTCTGGACGATTGTACTCCACATTGATGCCCTGCTTTCTACATTAGTGTTTTTTCCTTCCATGGAATTAGAGCAGGAGATGGTACCTCATGAATTAATGCTAACTGGTTATTGAACAAGAATTGTGTGGAAGTGAGTTAAGAGATGGTCTTGTGTCATGGAAGGTGTAGTAGTAGCTGGACACTGGGGTGCTGCCTCTAGTTTTGCTACTAATTGGGGCTATAAACTGATGCTGAGCACTTAAATTATAGGGCCTCTGATGCCTCCTGTGTAAAATCTGAGAAGAGAAGAAGGTTGACTTAGCCTGTGGTCACCAAGGCTCCTCCTTGTTGTGCCTTTTTAGAGTTTTGTGAAAATAACTGGGATTCCAGGGATCAGCTTTGGATGTCCTCCTTTGAACAGTCTTCCCCAGACTTTTTGGTCAGCTTAGCGAGGGGTCCACAGTGGCACTGACACTGTCTGCCCTGCACTGCAGGATGAACAGATGATAGGAGAGTACTGATTCCCCAACCTTACGTGGTCTAACACTTTGTAGTTTAAAAAGCACTTCTGCATATATGATCATCTTGAAAATTCCCTGAGATGGGGACTGTTATTGTCCAGAGCTTACAGGTGAGGAAACATCTATAGAGACACAAAGTGTGCTTAACCACACCATACAGAGTCAGCCAAGGAAGTCATAGCCAGGTAGTATAGGCTTAGGAGTTGAAATGACCTGGATTTGAATCAACTGACATTTAGTCTTTTTGTGATCTTGGGCATCGTTTAATCTGTTTTTGCCTTTGAACAAAGAAGATCATAATACTCAAAGGAATGTGTAAATATAATGTGAATGGGAGGGCAAAGAAGTGTTTTTATATAATATATGAAAAATGCTGGCTGTGAGTGGTGGATCATGCCTGTAGTCTCAGTGCTTTGGGAGGCCAAGCTGGGAAGATTGCTTGAGGTCAGGAGTTCAAGGCCAGCCTGGGCAACATAGTGAGACCCCCTCCCCCATCCATAAAAAAATAAAATTAGCAAGGCATGGTGGTACATGCCTCTACTGCCAGCTACTCAGGAGGCTGAGGTGTTTGAGGCTGAAGTAAGCTATGATTGTGCCACTGCACTCCAGCCTGGATCACAGAGTGAGGCCCTGTCTCAAAAAAAAAAAAAAAAAAAAGTGCTTTGCACAGTATCACCTCTGTAGTATATTCTTAAAAATGATAGTTATAATTACTTATTATTAAGTGAAGGCTTTAGGCCTTCTAATTCTATATTCATGATCTTTCTACTACACCTTGCATCTGTTGGTAACAGACATTTTTATGATCTCAGTTACATTAATGTTTGGAGATTAATGTGTCTAAAAATTGTCAATTAATGGCCAACTAAGTCCTGTGTGTTTAAGGACCTTCTGAGAGGGCAATATTAGTCAGCTACTGAATGGTGTGAAAAATGGGTCATAAATCAGCCTAAAAGAACTGGAGCCTTTTATTCCACATTTCTCAAGGAAAACAGAAACAAAAACCAACCAACCCCCAGTTTTTAAAAAAAATGATTCTTATAAAAATAATACACAGTAGTTTATTTTAAATTGTTTTGAAAAACAGAGAGTGCAAATAAGAAAGAAATTAACGTTTTTTCTCTGAGAAAACACAAAATGGCAGATGATGCAGCTGCAACGGGTGGGCGGAGCAGGGGACCCAGGAGCCCTGGGATGGGGGGATAACCGCGGTGGCTTCCGTGGAGACTTTGTGGCATCCGGGGCCAGGGTTGTGGCCGTGGTCGGGGCTGGGGCGGAGGCTGTGGAGTTCGCGGAGGCAAGGCCCGAGGCAAGGAGTGGATGCCCGTCACCAAGCTGGGCCACGTGGTCACAAGGACATGAAGCTGAAGTCCCTGGAGGAGATCTGTCTCTTCTCCCTGCCCATCAAGGAGTCTGAGATCATTGACTTTTTCCTGGGAGCCTCTCTCAAGGATGAGATTTTGAAGATTATGCTGGTGCAGAAGCAGATCCGTGCAGGCCAGCGCACCAGGTTCAAGGCATTTATTGCCATCAGGGGACTACAGTGGCCACATTGGTCTGGGTGTTAAGTGCTCCAAGGTGGTGGCCTCTGCCATCTGCGGGGCCACTAACCTAGCCAAGCTCTCCATTGTTCCCGTGCGCAGAGGCTACTGGAGGAACAAGATCGGCAAGCCCCACGCTGTCCCTTGCAAGGTGACAGACCGCTGTGGCTCTGTGCTGGTGTGCCCAGGGGCACTGGCATCATCTTGGCCCCCGTGCCCAAGAAGCTGCTGCTGATGGCTGGTATCGATGACTGCTACCCCTCAGCCAGGGGCTGCACCTCTGCCCTGGGCAACTTTGCCAAGGCCGCCTTTGATACCATCTCAAAGACGGACAGCTACCTTACTCCCGACCTCTGGAAGGAGACTGTGTTCACCAAGTCTCCCTATCAGGAATTCAGTGACTACCTTACCAAGACCCACCCCAGAGTTTATGTGCAGGAAAGATCCAGGCTCCAACTGTGGCTATAACACAGGGTTTTTATACAAGAAAAATAAAGTGAATTAAGCTGGTTAAAAACAAAGAAAAGAAAAGAAAGAAATTAACAAAACATATTGCATATGGTTTCATCGCTTATAAACAAATACAACTCACCTGATGATATAATTTATTTGTTTTCTTTGAAAGGAATTATTTTTGTTCTTTTTGATCACAATTACTACCAACTGTATGTGTAATTTAGTAGTCTAAAAATATGGGCCTCAGCTGTTGATGATCCTCATAGTGATTGTTTCATGGGTTTGAGGAAAGTAAGGGGAGTGGGAACACACTGAGTAGCTACTTTGGCAGTTTTTTTTATTTTTTTTTATTTTTAAGGCTTAAATTTTATTTCAAACTGCAGAGGAAAAGCCACAAAGTCTGCAAGTGAAGCTCAAGTTTCGAAGTTGGAAACCTGATTCCAGCTTGTTGTTGATACTGTGTTACCATAGATAAGACCACTCATTTTCTTTGAACCTCAGTTTTACAATCTAAAAGTCACAGAAGCGGGCCTAGGACTGCCCCAAAACTGATTTTCAATTCCTAAAGCCTCCTGTTGTGTAACTACAAGAATGGAGCCTATCAACCTCACAAGTCTTTTCAGATTCACTTCTGCATGGCTGTAGATGCCTCCAGCTGTTCTCCAAATTCTAGCCACTAAGGGCAACCAGATGGACACTACGTACAGGTTTGCTGTTGTCATGAAATGTGCTGCATGAGAACCATGTCAAACTCAGTAGCTCAAACCACAAGTATTTATTCTTACAGATATGCAGGTCCAGTTCAGGGTTGATAATGAAGCCGAGCTTGGCTGGGTGGCTCTGTTGCTCTTGGCCAAACTCATTCAGATGTCTGGGAGTTCTGGGAGTCTGGTGGGGACTGGCTGATACAAGCTGGGCTCAGCATGGGCAGTTAGATCCTGTTGCCCAAGTCTCTCATCCTCTTACTGGATCCAGTGGGTCAGAGGGTCATGTCGTAGCAGGGGCACAAGAGAGAAGGCCAGTCATGCAGGGCTTTTCAAGTCTTTGGTCACAATGCAATTGCTAACGTTTATTTGGTAAAGGTAAGCCACATGGTCAAACCCAAAGCCAAAGGGTAGGGAAATGTGCTTCATCCTTTTAGGAGGAGGAGTTGCTAAATCACATGGTAAAACAGGTAGATACAGAGAGGGCTGAAGAGTTGGGTCATTGATGCAATCTACTAGATACCATTCTTTTGGCAACGTGAAGCTGCATATTTCACCTCCCACACACATTTGCACTGGTTGGTCTCAGGAAAAGATTTTCTTCACCTGATACCTGTCCTTAAAGAATGGAAGATCTTTCTTTGGGACTCATTTTTCTTGCTAATCAGGTATCCAGGATTGCACAGATCAGTGCTACTCAAAGTGCTGTTCAAGGCTGGCAGAATCAGCAATGCCTTGAGATTGTTGGAACAAATTCTAGGGCCCCATATTGGACCTATTGAATCAGAAACTCTGGGGATGGGGTCCAGGAATCTGCATTATGAAAAGTTTTCTGGGTGAGTCTAATGCTCAGTAAAGTTTGAAAAACACTGGTATGGATCGAATCTTTGCCACAATGTTTCTGGTAGCATCATTCTTACGTTACCTTGTCTTCTGTTATTTTGAACTACCATCTTTCATTACCTGACCTTTCTATTGGGGGTGTCAGGATGATAATAATCCAAGGTAGCGACCTTCTTTACTGGACCACGGGCCAAAATCAACTTCTGGATACTTCTGTCCCACTTCAAGAGTGGAATTCTAGGAGACCATGTGTGGAAAACTGCAGAACAGAGCACTGCCCCAGCTGGTGCCCTGAGGCTTCATATCAAGTATGGAAAACATAGGAATAGGAGGTCACAGGCATATGCAAATCTTAATTTTTAAACTCTGCCCAATAGATATACATGTGCAATAGATACAGATGTGACACAAATAAATGTCACATTTGTATTATCTCAATAATTTAGATGAATCACTCGACTTCACAGCTAGAGGTGAAGCAAATAAAAGACTGTTTCTTCATACTTCTAAGAGAGTGAAAGTCATATTTTATGTGGTTGCAAAATTATCGGAGAGGGAGAACAGTCTTTGTTCCCCCTTGTCGGGGAACTCTTGTCTAGGACTGTGTCAATCCTAGTAGTTTTATGCTTCATCTAAGGGGAGAGATGTTACATCTTGTTTCTATTTCGCAATTAATATAATTCTTTATTGAAAATATAATATTAAACCATACTATATAATATGATATAATTTAATATAACTCCTAAATAAATATACTGCTTCCCCATTCTCTTCTCACTTTGATATAGCAGAACTGGATTTATAAGGTTGAGTGCCAGCATTTAACATTCCTAAGATGAAAATATCCAAAGTGTCATAACTCAGCACAACTGTATGTTAACTGTGCACATTGTGTTTCACAGGGAAAGAAATGAAAGAAAATAAAGGGAAAGTAGGTAATTGCTCACAGGATAGAAGATATTATCCTGCCAGTTTCTTCCTGGAACTGTATGCATCATGTCCTGTGTTTGTGATATAGCACAGGGAGTCATTGCTAACAATGAATAACATTATTGGGATGACAGCAGTTTAAGTGCAAAAGAAATTTGAGTTCTGACAAACCAGGCAGACACACACAACACGAAAAATGTATAATGCATCACCATGGCTGGTTGTGTCTGTGGCAGTTAAGATACTGATACTGATTGAGAGGCTCATCTGTTCATTTGATTGTGTCTCATGGTTTAAATCTCTCTAAAGGGTTGGGGTGGGGGTGGAAGAAGCTAGTTTGCTCTGATTGATGGTGCAAAGAGGGGGTTTTGGTCTGCTTCTCATGTAAATGTGAGGAATAAGCTTCTCTGAGTTTGCATTGACTTTATTATCAGAGATAATAAATGGATGAATTCTAAAAAAGGAGAGGGAATGTAAAAGCCTTGAAAGCTTTGAAAGTTCCTGTGTTAACCACACAGCCGGTTACAGATACCTTTGCTAGTGTTGCTGTCACTGTTTATTTGATAACTCGATCCTTTATGGAAGAGAACTTGGAGCCACAGTTTATTTTTTTTCCCTTTTCCTCTCACACCCAAATTCATGAGACCTGCCATCTTCCCTTCCTCAGTGTTTCCAGAATATATGTTTTCTTTTCATTTCTGCGGTCACTGTCTTCTTCATCCCCAGCCTAATCATTTCTCGATTTGACCTTTGCCAAAGCTACCTAACTGGTTTCCCTACCTCCAGTATTGGAAGTCCTTCTTTGAGGTGGATATCGGTGACATTTTTATCCTTTAAATCATAAAGTCTTCCATGGTGCTTCATCCATCACCCATGACAATGCCCTCCAATGAGAATGCACAAGAAGACCAGATAGGTTATAGGAGAGACATTAGGAAGCACACATATGCACACACAAATGATTCTAAAGAATTAAGAAATTATCACTTAATACAAGGAGTGATAATGGTACCTGTATTCCGTCCATGTGTCATGTCTGTAGTTGAGGTTACCAATGAAAAGAGAGGGAATTCCGTAACACAGAGCAGTAGACAGCAGTGCCCTTGTGAACCTGCTTAACTGGGCTTACAGATTACATCATCCAATTTTAACCAAAAGAACTCCCAGAAAAATGGGTAAGTGACTTACAAAGCAATAATAAGACAATGGCGGAGCTGGAACTTTGCCTTCTTTTGGCACAACCTCTTTCTCAGCCACATTATGGGGCAGAAACAATAATGAATGACCTAATTAGATCTGAGAAAGAGTCAGCCAAAAAAGAAATGGAAATTATCAAGAAGATTATTTTAATCATTAACAAAGAACCTCTGAAGCAGTGTAATCTATGCCTTGAGATATTAGCTAATGATAGTAGTAGATATATGTAATGAGCATACATTATGTTTGCTTATGTAATTCTTTTTAGCTGATGGGATGCACCATGAAAAACTAGCTCACATGATAAGTTTCAAGCTCTTCATTGTGGAATGCCAAACCATCACACCTCAGCTTCTAGCTTTAGCCTTAGTTATTATCTGTCCATTCCCTCATTTCACTAGACTCTCCCAACTAATTATCTGTGTGACTTTGGACAAGTCACTTAACCCCTCTGGGCTTCTGATTCCTTACCTGGAAAATGTTTAGGAGTAGGACTAGAGGATTTTTGAAGGATTTGCCGATCCTATTGTAATAAAGGCATACCTGAGATGGCTAATAAAGACATACCTGAGAGTGGATAATTTATAAAGGAAAGTGACTCACAGTTCCACACAGCTGGGGAGGCCTCAAAATCATGGTGGAAGGCAAAGGTGGAGCACAGTCACGTTTTACATGGCAGCAGGCAAGAGAACATGTGCAGGGCAACTCCCCTTTATGAAATCATCAGATCTCCTGAGACTTGTCACTATCATGAGAACAGCAAGGGAAAAACCCACCCCCATGATTCAGTTACCTTCCACAGGTCTCTCTCATGACATGTGGGGATTATTAAAATTCAAGGTGAGATTTGGGTGGGGACATGGAGCCGAACCGTATCAACTGCACTAGTTTTCCTGACTTATGATGTGGGCTATGTCTTGATAAACCCATTGTTTAAGTAGAGAATATAATAAGTTGAAAATACACTTAATAGCCAGATAAACCCATTGTAAAGTAAAAAAATTAAAAGTCCGGATGCTTCTTAAACTCTAGTGGATTTGGGTCCCATTAAAAAAGTGGAAAAATTATAAGTCAAACTATCCTAAGTTGGGGACCATCTGTAATTCAATCGTAATTTTATGTATCACCATTTAGGAATAAGATTTTTTTATATAAGTAGAGTTTATTTCTTCAATTATCAAAATTTTTAGAAATTTCTCTATTTGTGATTTTCTTTAAAATATCTCACACTTCCTATTCTTCTTAAACAGAAAACAGAACATAATTTGACCTTTCTCTTGATAACATAAGATCATCAATATACTACAATTCACTATATTGCACTGTCCTCTTATATAATGTTACCTCTAATTGCCACTGAATTATGCAGCTTATTTGCCCTAATGCTAAATGGTTCCAGACTGCTATTCTTTCCAATTCTAATGCCTGACTTTATACTTGTTTCTTTTTTTTTTTTTTTTGAATTTCACTTTAGGGAAGAGTATAAACATCTTTTTCATTATTATTATTATTATTATTATTATTATTATTACTTTAAATTCTAAGATACCTGTGCACAACATGCAGGTTTTTACATATGTATACATGTGCCATGTTGGTATGCTGCACCCATTAACTCGTCATTTACATTAGGTATATCTCCTAATGCTATCCCTCCCCCCTCCCCCCTCCCCACAATAGGCCACGGTGTGTGATGTTTCCCTTCCTGTGTCCAAGTGATCTCATTGTTCAGTTCCTACCTATGAGTGAGAATATGCAGTGTTTAGTTTTCTGTTCTTGCAATAGTCTGCTGAGAATGATGGTTTCCAGCTGCACCCATACCCCTACAAAGGACATGAACTCATCCTTTTTTATGGCTGCATAGTATTCCATGGTGTATATGTGCCACATTTTCTTATTCCAGTCTGTCACTGATGGGCATTTGGGTTGATTCCAAGTCTTTGCTATTGTGAATAGTGCCGCAATAAACATACGTGTGCATGTGTCTTTATAGCAGCATGATTTATAATCCTTTGGGTATATCCCCAGTAATGGGATGGCAGGGTCAAATGGTATTTCTAGTTCTAGATCCTTGAGGAATTGCCACAGTGTTTTCCACAATGGTTGAACTAGTTTATAATCCCACCAACAGTGTAAAAGTGTTCCTATTTCTCCACATCCTCTCCAGCACCTGTTGTTTCCTGACTTTTTAATGATTGCCATTCTAACTGGTGTGAGATGGTATCTCATTGTGGTTTTGATTGGCATTTCTCTGATGGCCAGTGATGATGAGCATTTTTTCATGTGTCTGTTGGCTGTATGAATGTCTTCTTTTTTTTTTTTTTTTTTATTTTATAAGGCAAATTTATTCCCAGTATCAAGACAAAATAAAATTACAGGCACTTTTGACTACAGAGGCAAAAAACTGTAAAAAGTACTAGATAATTGAATCCAGTGGTACATTAAAAGAATAATATATCTTGATCAAGTGGATTTCTCTAATAAATTCAAGTTTGGGAATCAATGTAACTATCAATGTAACTCACTGTATTTACAGATCAAAGGAGAAAATCATTCAATGGACACTGGGAAGACATTTGCTAAAATGCAACATCCTTTCATGATTAGACACACTAGAAATAACTATGAAGGGGTCTGCCATAAATATACAGCAAATGTAACGATGCTGAATTTTTTAGAAACATTGTCATTCAAATAAGAAGCAACACATGGATGTTTGCTTTGACTACCAGTAATTACAATTCTAGTGAGGGCCTAGCCAATGCAGTAAGATGAAATATGTGAGAGATAAACATTGGACAGGAATATAGAATTTGCAGAATTGTATTAACTGAAACATGAAAACACTGTTCTCTCTGCTTTCCTTGCTTCCAGTCATATTGCATTTACTCTTCTGTAACTCAGTTATATACAACATATATATGAAATTACTTGTACATATATATAATGTATATTTATATGGAATCTCTCTATATATAAATGCATGTTGTATGAATTAATGCACATTGTTTACCTAGGCCCCAATTGATGAACTTTGCATTTCTTTTTGGAACTGAACAATGAGATCACTTGGACTCGGGAAGGGGAACATCACACACCGGGGCCTATCATGGGGAGGGGGGCGGGGGGAGGGATTGCATTGGGAGTTATACCTGATGTAAATGACGAGTTGATGGGTGCAGCACACCAACAAGGCACAAGTATACATATGTAACAAACCTGCACGTTATGCACATGTACCCTACAACTTACAGTATAATAATAATAAATAAATTTAAAAAAAAATGCTCAATCTTTTACTGCCACTGTAAGTTTCTGCCTGCTGTGCCTTGTTATGGCTGCTTGTCTGCGCTAATAAAGCTCCCTTGATGGTCTTCTTGTGGGAAAAAAAATATTTTACTCTATAAAATTTTAATGCTTTTTAAAGTATATTTGCTTAAACATTACCACTGATCTATACAACAAATTAATCAACCATATTTCAGCTGGACTTACACTTGCATAGACATTCTGGATCTCATAAGAACAAAGTACACTGGGACAAATGTTTCTCTTCAAAGGATTAGTTTACAGAAAGCATCAGAATCACAATCCTTCTATGTGGATGTAGTGTACATTGGACAAACAGTTACAATCTCAACATTGGATGGTATGTTGTATCATTTTATCTCTACCGTAATCTAAATATAGTAAAATCTTACCAAGGAAATTAATTTTATATTCTGTAGTATGGATAGAAACATTAATCTCTAAATATTAATGAGTCATTCTTTTATCTCAATAATATTATTTTATTTTGTAATGAATAGTGCAAGGTGGTTATTCCAAGGATAAACGAATCCTTAATTAAAACTTTCTCACAATAGCAAGAATTTGCTTTCTAGTCCAGGATTTTGTTTATGGATAAATATACTATGTCAAACATTTTCATTTTGCTTTGTTTTATTTTTGAGAAACCAACTACCATGAGAGAGATCTATTCCCAAAAGGCAACTATTGAGATTGACATCTGTCTACTAAGATTGACTTGAAACTTTCCACAGAATTAAGAGTGATAATTAATAATACTACAAATGAAACCTTCATTTCAATGGTGTTAGCATTGTGTTTCTAGTCATGTTAATAGACATGACATTTGTTAGATGCAATAATAATAAAAATTAAACTCTACCATCTTTTAAAAAATTAACCTAACTCCAGTCACCTTAAAAGTGACTTTCCCATTTTTGAGAGGAACATTAGAATCCTTTTCTTTGGAATTGCTTTCAAGTGCAAGGCAGTGAGTTAACTGATTTTTTTTAAAAATGTAAATGCTACTACTTTATTGTCACTCCTTTTGAATCTGCTGTCACCAGACCTACATTATGATTGGTAGAAAATGTGTAAGACAGATGGATTGTGCTGGGATAAATGTTGTCGTTCATTAAACAATATTCACTTAGCACCTACTATGTGTCAGGTATTGTATCAAGTACTAAAAAACAGCAATGAAGAAGACAGTCCTTGTCCTGCTCTCATGAAGCACACATCCTAGTGAGCACCACCTAGAACAGAACAAAGCTAGCTACCCAAAGAAGGCTGGAGGAAACCCAGGGATTGGTCGCTTTT